>NC_031973.2:23801286-23986286 GCF_001858045.2 Oreochromis niloticus | reverse complement strand
ATTTTCCTTCAGGTTTATGACCATGACTATCTGCAATGATGATGCTGCTACAGCACTGCTATGTTACAGTAACAGAAATTTGGTTTTCAAATGAAATGCAGTTGAATTTTTACATTTCTAATCATAGAGTTCAGCTTAATTTAGACATGCGTGATGACTGTATTTAGACCCTACAAGTCCACGCTACTTTCTTACTCCATTGCCAGCATTTGTATCTGTGTGGGCTGTGTTCACAACACATGTAATTACATTTATGCGGTTATGGCATGGGGTTTTTCCGAAACAGCTAAAGTGCAGCTACAGTGTATTTAGTAAAACAGTTACTAATGTTTATGAGTTTGAATAATTGGGGAGGGGGTTGGTGTCCTGATTGCCCTCATGACTTGGGAGAACAATTTTCAAAAGTTGTTACATTCTGATGGCATAGCGTTGGAGTTGCAGTCTGTATCATCATCATCATCTGTCACGACTTAGTCCACATTAGTTCACTGTACACAGAACACCAGCTGCTTAAAGAGCATCGAATATCAGATAGTACCCCTCCGTGACTCCCTCTTTTTTCTCACATTTTATAAGAACTAAGTAAATATCATTTGTTTTATTACATTTGTAAAATCCAACTGATTAAAAAGTGTGGTGAATGCTGCTCTTTAGCTGCATCATTGACCACAGTCATGTGTTATGCTTGTGGGATGAATTATTATTTCTTACTAAGAGAGAACAACAACACTGACTTTCAGAAGGTCACTTTCTGCTTCTGGCAAAAACACACAACTGTGGACTAGCCTGTTGCTATACAGCTGTGGCTCCTACTTTGGTGTATATGTGGAGAGTGTCCCAGCAGAGGGAGTGTGTAATCATAAATCTCTGAAAAGCAGTGCAAAGCAGTTTCACTGCTCCTATGTTTGTTTTTTGTTTTGTTTTCATTATATTTTTGATCCTTGGTTAATATTTTTTAGTTTTGTCATATTAGTCTGGTATTTGTTGAATTGATTTCTTGTTTCATATTCTAGTATATTGGAAGTTTTAGTTCTTATGATATTGATTCTAATGGTTATTCTACCATTTAACTTTTTGTGATCTCTTGTGCTCTGGTTAATACCTTACTATTTTTAGTAGTAGTGTGTCTGCCTGTGCCTCCTTGTGTTTTGTTGACACCTTGGTCCTCTTGACATTGTTAACCATGTCTGTGTCAGTCTGATTTGGTTATTTCTTGTTTTACTTAGAAAATCTGATGTATTTTGTGCCCTGATAGACAAAGAGAGGAAGCAAAACTTTCTCAGATTCTCTATATTGTTTTCACCTGTTGTTAAGTACTTTCATATGTGCTGCCCACCTTTTTGTCATCCCCCAATAAGCCCTCAAATATATATCCCCTATATGGACAAAAATACCAGGTCACTAACAGACTAGACCTACAGGAGCTGCTAGTCTATGGAAACCAACATCATGAAGCTCCCATCCCACAGTGTTTGTGCTGAAGGTAATACCAGCAAAGGTCTGAGTCTGGAGAGCATTAGCACTGTGTGACCCCGATCTGTAGCTTTACTTTGTGGCTGAGTTGATGATGATTATTAAATAATTATTCACTGATCACTTGAGAGTGTTTACTGGAGATTGCTGCCTGTCGCCAGTGAAATTGGTTACAAAAAGGTATATGGAGTCGCACCAAAAACCTTCTCGTGATTGGTTTGCTTGCTAGCAGATCACCGTGATTGCACATAGTTTCTTTGGAAAACACTGGCTTGTCTGCAAATACTTGCCAGCTTTTGATTAAGTAGTTTTGAAAGTGTGAAGACTGTGACACAAATCAGAAACAGAGACTGTTTGTCTTTAAAGTAAATGTAACACTTTTTGAAATAAGTTTGCTTCAGTAGTGAAGCACAAGTTTTACTTGGAAAGCAAATGGTTTCCATTTCCATTTTCTGCTCCGTGGTTGGTTAGTGAGTTCTTGTAAACTTTTCGGCAACTTCCATGTAGACTACAGGCAACTGTGGCAATCTGTTAGCAACCACAGCGATCAGGACACTGTCAGTTTGCACTTTCTTTGTGACCAATTTCATTCCAGGACAGCCTGCAACCTCCTGCAGTTTGGACAATAGAAATTTTTCCAACCAGTTGTTAGCTACCACTGTGTGTCATTTCAATCATAGTCCATGCCATTCAGAATAAGAGGGAGTTGTTTTTGGTTTTTTAAATATGAGACATAAACTTAGCATTGAAGCATTGGTGAAGAATATAAAAATGAGGCTTAGAAAGAAAGAACGGAATCTATTGGCAATAACTTATGAATCATCCAATGTTTGGCAAAAAGAAAGATCAATAAACATGAACAGAGAGTGCAGGTGGTTCAACAAATGGCTCGATCAGACATACAGACTTTTATCTAAAAATTAGGGTGCTGAGCAGCATTCAACAAGTGGGGCACTCAGTACAGAAGACTGTCCAGCATAAATCAATACAATGGAACAGCCTAGATCTATGCTTGTATTCCTCAGACTACTCAAATAGTGTTGGAAAGGGTAATTGCAGCTGATTTATCAAGTTACAATATGAAGATAAAGAAAGGGAGATAAAATACGCAGATGGCTGATGTTTTTATCTTTCTATCTCAGTGATAATGTACATTGCATCCAGACAGTATTTACAGCACTTCACATATTCCACATTTTGTCATGTTAAAGCCTTATTCCACAATGGATTACATTTATTTTCATCTAAGAATTCTGCACACTCCATACTCCATGAAGTGAAATACTTTTGCTTGAAATTCTTGCAAAATTATTCAAAATAAAAACAAAACTTTAACACATTAATAAGTATTGACAGAACTGAACAATAGTTTTTTGAAGCACCTTTGGCAGCAATTACAGTCTCTATGAGTATAATGCTTGGTGCACCCATTTCTGGGTAGTTTCTCTCATTTTTCTTTGAACTGCTTTAAGCTCCATCAGATTAGATGGGGAACATTTGTGTGCAGCCATTTTTAGATTCCTCACAAGATATTTAATTGGGTTTCCACTCTGGACTCAGAGTGGAAACCGCAGAGTGGTCCCAAATCCACTCCTTTGTTATCTTGGCTGTGTGCTTAGGGTTTGAGGTTCAGAGTACTCTGGTCCAGGTTGTCATCAAGGATGTCTTTGGACATTGCTGAATTCCTCTTTCCTGCAGCCTTGACTAGTCTCCCAGTTTGTACTGCCTAAAAACATCCCCACAGCATGATACTTCCACCACCATGCTTCACTGTAGGAATAGGTGACGAGTGGTGTCTGGTTTCCTCCAGACATGCCATTTGGCATTCAGGCCAAAGATGTTTGTTTCATCAGAGCAGAGAATCTTGGAGTCCTTTAGGTACCTTCTGGCAAAATCCAGGTGAGCTTCCATGTGCCTTTTACTGAGGAATAGCTTCCATTTGGCCACTTTGCCATTGTCTGATCAGTAGAGTGTTGCAGAAATGGTTGTCCCTTTGAAAGGTTGTCCTCTCTCCACAGAGCAATGCTAGAGCTTTGTCAGAGTGACCATCAGGTTCTTGGTCACCTCCCTGCCTGTGGCTCCTGATCACTCAGATCGGCTGAGCAGCCAGCTTTGGGAAAAGTTCTGATGATTCCAAACTTCTTCCGCCTACAGATGATGGAGGCCACTCTGCCCATTGGGGAACCTTCAGTGCTGTAGTTTTCTATACCCTTACCCACATCTGTGCCTCAATATAATTTCTCAGGGGTCTGCAGTCAATTCCTTGGATTTGATGGCTTGGTTTGCACTCTGACATGCTCTGTCAGCTATGGCACCTTATATAGACAAGTCTGAGCATTTTCAAATCATGTCCAATTAACTGAATTTGCCACAGACGGACTCACATGCACATCAAGCACTTGAGCTCAGTTTTGAGTGTCATGTTATAAAGGCTGTCAATGGCTATCTACTTGTTATATTGTTGGTTTTTATTTTTGATAAATTTGTAAGAAAACCAATGCTAGCTTTTTTCACTTTGGTGATGGGGTGTTGGGCATAGAATTTAAGGTGAAAAATGAACTGAATCCATTTTGGAATAAGGCTGTAACATAACAAAATGTGGAATAAATGAAGCACTGTGAATACTGTCCAGAAGCACTGTATTGTATTTCTAAAGGTATTGTTGATTCACTAAAAGCCATTTCCACATAATATAAAATTCTTGAAGAATTTATGATGTGAAGTGACACTTTTGTCACTTTCATTTGCTTTAATAAATCTTTCATCTACATATGCGTCATATCTACTTCAAAGAAATGACCTGATAAAGACTTATCAGAGATGGTACTCATGCAAGTGCAATATCCCATTAAGAAGGCTTCTCTTTCTTATTATGTAGAGAGGAGACTGTGCCAAATAAACATTTCTGTTGTCTCCCACCTCCACATGAGCTGTCAATCATAGGACACAATTTTTAAAGTGCTATTCAATTAAAATGGTGATATTGTGTGACTGTCTGACTCACTAGATTTTTGCTCAGGCTGTAACCTCTGTGAATCTTTCCTTTAAACCCACATGTCAGTGTTTTACGTATAAATTGCACAATGTCGTCATCAACCGGCCATACCTGAGACTGAGAATGTTTTCTGTTCTCCTCATTTCTTCAAAGGTTATTCCAATTACTGCTTGGGTGTATTTTACAGAATTCCAGCCCAACATGGTACATGATTTTGATGTCCTCCGGTGATCTGTAATAAGGCTAGGAAGTATATAAGTGGATGGTCAATGCTAAGCTTTCTTTAAATGGCTATTTTAGGTCAGATTATAGTATAAATTAGACCCAGAGAGACACACAGACTCTGACATTCACTTTTTTCTCCTCATCTCGAAATTTTTGCTCAGATATCTAAAGTGTATTTTTAATTCTATGAGTTGCTCAAATACGCTGTAAATTGTTAAAACTCATGTTTACCATTATGGTTAATTATGTCTTTTTTTGTTGTTGTTTTTTTGGTTCATTTGTTTGTTTGTTTTCAGAGACCTGATTTGGCTGAGAGGTTATAATACTTAGATACCAGTTAAGCTGATTTAGCTTTGTTTCCCGAGTCCATCCACAGACTGGAGTTTGGAACTGTAGCCTCTGGTTTATAGATTAAACTGCTAATTATGTGACAGTAGGTTTCAGGTAATTTTACAGAGTGACAAGAAAGTAATGTAACGAGTAGATTTACTTTCTCCAAAGAGTAATTAAGTAAGTAATTAGTAATGTGTAATACATTACCCAATAATGGTGACCACACTTGAATGCAGAGGTTTTAGCATGTTTGCTAACTGGAGTGTTCATGTGCATACAAGCACGATGCCACAGACGTCCCAGCAGTCTGCCTTCATCAGGATGAAATAGGATGAAATGTTAATATTTGAAATCTTGATTTACAGCCAGATAGCAAAACAATGCTAATTAGCAAATATTATCATGCTACATACTTAAGCTAAGGTAGCAATGTGCTGAAAGTAAACATGATGCAATCAAAAGTAATATTTTTATCCCAAAGTATTCACCTGTTCTTCAAAGCTCACCACCACAACAAACTGCTCTCATACATGAGTTGTGACATGATGGAGATACTGTAGAGTACTGGATCCCATTTCAGATTTCTATTTAGAGGAGTTCAACCCAAGGTTTTTTGACAGTCATCACTGGCTTTGTAAGTTTCTCATGTTTGTATGGGACCACCAAATATCACCACGTCAAAAAAAAATTTCAGTCATATAACTGATAGTTGGCACATTCTTTTTCTGTTGTTTAACAGTGGTCAGCAAAAAAAATCAAGGTATGAAATGTTCTCTTTATATAATTTGACTATGAAGGAGCTTCACAAAGCTGCTAACCTGAATGGAATATAGTTTATTTGTTATAGTAACCCATATTTCAAAGATAAAATCAGCCTCTGTTGACTTGACATCTTGACGTCGATTGCAGCCACATCACCCAGTGACTAGCTAAGTAGCCAGTTCCTAGATCAATACTCATTAACCCATATTTTTCCCAGGCTGAGGTCTATCCAGGAACATTGTCTGCCAATGAAAATCAGTGAGAGCCAGAGAGATGAGTGTGTGACCTAAATATTCCTGCAGACTAAAGGTTTCATGTTCAGTGTGCAAACTGCATAATACACGTAGTCTGTCAGTTACATCTTATTCATGTTACAATTTTTATGGCACTAATACTTTTACTTCTTCCTCAACTGTGAGTTGAGGAGCAAGTTGTTGTTTTTTTACATTTAAATTTATTCTTCTTTTAAAAGAAACACTAACTTTTAGGACTTCACAGTGTTGTCCAAATTTATGCCAAAGAAAGATTAGCACATCTGCAGCCTGCTTCATACACAGAGCACATATGGAATCGCTCACACAGACGGTGCACATTCATATTCATAAACAATACTTCCAATGAGATTTAGCTAACAGCATGTCGAGCGAGACTTGCAGATGGACTGAATATAAAATGGTGCGATTATTCAAATATAGCATTCATCTATTGAGACATTTAACTCACAGCAAACTGACAACTGTTGTCTCACTGAATCATATGCTTCAGAGATCACCATTGTTTCATATAAATCATCTAACAGTCTGTCTCAGAATAGGAAGCCAGACAGCTAAAAGGTCATGCCATGAACTATTAATAAGAAATATCCTGCTTCTTTTTCTAGAGCAGTTTCAATAAAAAAAAATGGGATGAATATAACACTGTGTCATACCAATAAATGGCGATGATGTTCCAGTGTGGCATGAGGAGTTTTCGGGGGGGTTTTGTTTGTAATTATGACAGTTTGTTATATGGGTCACTGTTAAATAGAAATTTACACAAGGTCTACTGACTCACCGTGTCAGATTGGTCTGTCGCAATCTCACAGAAGCCAGTGTCGTGCGTCAAATTTGAAGCTGGGGAAAGATGTGAATCGAATGCAATCCCAGTTATTACTAAACTGACACAGAAATTTAAAGTCACGGGAGAGCTGTTGTTGCTCCCATCTTCTTGCCATAAGCATGCAACATAAACCTTACTGGGTTACTACTATTAATGACTAACATACAACACAAGTAATGTGGCTATGCCCCACAACCATATTTATGACTTAAATTTGTATTTTCAACTCCTGCTTGTTTCGGGTTTTGGCAAGGACTAAAATGTGAGGGCTAGAAAACTGGATCAAAGAGTCTGTTTGTGCTGCCAGCCTAACTAAACAATTTTTGCTGCCTTCATCTTTTTGTGATAAACATGTTTTCTGACGGTGTTGGCCTCTTTCAGCAGTCTTATCACTTCACAAAGTGCTTCTCCAGTCCCAGTATTAATTGGGGTTTGCTATTAGACGACACTTTGATATGCAGGCTGGAGATGCTGGGAATCACTGGCTGACTTAATGATTAGTGAATAACCGACTCTACCTACCCTTATATTTTGGTGAAAGGCAAAACAGCCTTTTTTTTTTTGAAAAATGTAAATTATTTTTGCTGTATGTTTGATGTATGATTACTCTCTTTGTTTCCTGATTGCCAAGACTTGGAATCAATTTAATAGCAACAGAAATTACATATTCTGATTGAACAGGGTTAGAATTGGGGTTAAGGTTATATTCGTCCCCACTGACAGCCAAGACTCCACTCAGCAACTCACTAGTGAAACATGTGCATTTCCCAACTAGTTGGTGAGTGGTTGCTGGAGGTTGCTGGCAGTCACTGTGAAACTGATTACTAAAACCTCAGTCAAGTAGGCCTAGAGACTGCTTAGTGACCCTAGCACCCTGAGGGAAAAGTGTGTCTTCTGTGGACTCTTCTGAGGTTGCTGGAAGTGTCACGAGTGTAAAGTTGGTTACAGAGATTTTAATGGTCCTGCATCAAAACCATCCCTGCCGATAGCTAGCAGTTTTCAGCATTTGTCAGTAGTTTGCATGAAAGATGCCAATTTGTCTTCAACACCTGCTCACCAAGTGGTGGGGGAATTGTAAAAAGTGCAACACATTCAAGAAACCTTTCACCTTCAAAGTAAAAGTTGTGCGTTTAAAAATGTTGGCTACAGAAGTAAGGCACAACCTTTACTCAAAAATCATTTTACATAAATATTCTTCATTTTCTGTTTGGGTTGCACTTTTTCAAGTTTCACTACAGCTCAGAGAGCAAGCGTTGAGTGTTTGCAGACAAGTTGGCATCTTCCATGCAAACTATGGGCGACCAAACTAATCTTTTAGCAACCAAAGCAATCACAGGGAGCTTTTTGTTGTGTACCTTCTCACCAATCTCACCTATTGACTGCCAGCAACCACTAAACAACCAGTTGGGAAATACACATTTTACCTTAGTAACCGGAGATTGCCAGAGGTCAACAACCGGTCTAGGTCTGTGTGACTGAGACTCTAAACTTCAGATGCTCAGGGTGTTAACTTGTAATCCAAGTTACCCAAATCTCCAGAAAAAAAAGGTGGGTACAGAGAGGTCCCACGTCATAATTTGGACAAGTTGAAGGATTTGCTGTGCATGTCTTTTGGTCTGATACCAAAGACACAAACCTATTCAGATATCTTGTCAACTTCATGTCTCCATGTGTTCAGTTAAATGTCTAATGGTATGAATGCAGGGATGGGAATCTCATTCTGTTGTTCATTCTACCTGTTAATGAAACTCTGTCCATAAACCAGTTGATCCCAGGTCAGAGTTCCTCACCACGTAAAACACATTCACAGTGTGTCTCAAACTGGTATGTGTAAAACAGTAATGTCCCCCCATAGATAACTTGTATAAGTGTTATTACCTGCAAAATGTAAAAAGCATAATTTATCACTGCATCCAGTTTACAATACTGAGATTAAAAAGGTGGCAGGTTACTGAGTACTGAATGGCTGTATGATTTAAAATGAGTTAAAGTTCAAATGTGGCATATTGAAGCTGAAGGACAAATTTCCTCTTCCTTCATTTTGAGTTTTTTAGATAGAGCTACAGAGCCAGTGCAGTGTCCTTTGTCATGGTCTTGCATTTGTAAAAGTCTGGAAAAGTACTGAATTTATTACTGCCCATTTAACTGGGTCAGGGTGGATAGTTTCATAAGCCTGTTCAGCTAGTAAAGTTCAGCCCCCCCCGTGTCCTGCTCTGATTGATTCTGATTAACCTTTTTTTCTTTATCCTAATGGCAAACAAGTCTTTGAATGGTAAGCTTCAATAGACGGTGTGGCAAAAATGTAAATCGATTGTGTGAAGTGTCAAATTCAAAGAACAAAAATGCTCTGCAACACACACTAACAGTGAATATAATGGCAGCGCTCTAGCTTGTCACTAGCTTTTTGTTATTCAGATTGCTGCGCCTCATGAGAGGTGTTTTAGGTCAGCACTCAGGTTTTTGCTTAAATATGCCCGCTGCTTTTCCTCCTCTTATGCAAGACTGCGTGTGCTCCTGTGAAAAAGCACACTTTAACATACAACGAATGTGTGTCACTGTGCCACTTCCTGATCAGATATATGTAGGTCAGTGTGTCGAGTGAGTGTAAGATTGCTGTTTCTGATGCCCACTAACACATGGCTTGTGAGTAAGGCGTAACTCCTCAGACACATACAGGTGCTTTCTGACTTATTAGTGTAAAAAAGACTAATAGAAGGTAGAATGCTACAATAAAAAGTAAAATACATGTCACTCATTCATTTAAGTTGTCTTTATTTTAATTCTAACACTCTTGTTTTCCACCTCTATAAATAGGATACGATGGTTGGCGTTTTTCCATCTCCACAGTGTAATTGTATAGCTGGATGAAAAGAACCGTTGAATGTTTCTCAGCTGTCAGGAACCTGAATAAACACTTGGCGTACAGCGTTACACAGAGCTGCTCATCGCCATGCTGTAGCTATTGGCACTGTGTGAAAACAGTGCTAATTGAGAAACAGATGGAAAAGCATTCACATCTTTTTTGTGGGAAATGTTTATTTGGTGAAATCAGTCGCATATGCCTAGAGAGCAGTCTGCTACCCCAGTGTTTTCCTGGTGATCAAAAATATGTATTCCACAACCAGTTTGCAAGTGGTGGCAGATTGCTGCTGTCACTGTAATTTGCATGGATTAATCCATGGGCCTTTAGTAACTGATTTCACAGTGTCTGCCAACAACCTACCACTTACCATCCAGTTGTGGAATACATGTTTCTCTAGCAATCAGCGGTTTCCAGATAGTCCCCAACCAGTGCCTAGACCTGTGTGGCTGTTTCTTTTTTTCTTTTTTTTACGCATAAGGGTAGCACAGTGGTTAGCACTGTTGCCTCACAGCAAGAAGGTCCTGAGTTTCCACTTCCACCATCAGGCCAGGGCCATGCATGGAGTTTGCCTATCCCCACTAACTGCATGTCTTTGGACTGTGGGAAGCAGGAGTACCAGGAGAGAACCCATGTAAACACGGGGAGAACAGGTTAATTGGTAACTCAAAATTGCCCATGGTTGTGTGTCTCTGTATGTTGGTCCTACAACAGACTGGCAGCCTGTCCAGGTTGTACCCTGCCTCTCGCCCTAAGACAGCTGGGATAGGCTCCTGCCCCCCACCACGACCCTGACAAGGATAAGCGGAAGAGAATGAATGTTGTTTGGGTTTTGTTTGTTTTTTTATATAACGAATGACATTACATTACATATAATGGATACTTTGCTGAGAAATGGTCTAGTGTATATAGCGCATGTAACTAGACCCTTCTAACTAAGTCATTTTCCCCCTCTGTCTCCAGTGGTGCCAGTCCTGTCGGTCTAATTCTTACTGCCATAGTGGCCGTGGCATACAAGGTGGCAATAAGCTTTGAAGGGTAAGTCTTTCTACATCTCTCATTTGTCATTAAATCACATTTGTTGTTAAAACCATTTGTATATGGGTTTAGTGAGGGCAACATGTGACAACTGAAATTAACCTTGAATAATAACTGTAGGTTACAGCCCCCAGAAATGCTCGCTACAAATGAAGTCTTATAAAATCAAAAAAACCAGCAAGAGTCAAAGAGATCCGAGAGCCCTAACATTTAGTAACATCTAAAAAACACAGAACAGTAATTCACTGACCATACAAAAGAAATAAGAGAAATAAAGATGTGCAAATACACTGACTTGATTCATCAGTTATAAAACAAAAACCAAAACTGCAGCTGTAGTGGCTAGAAGGTGGAGGAGGGAAGAAAACAACTTCCTGCTCCCTGTTTTATTGGTTTCCAGCTCATTAAACCAAACTAGAGACACCTGGAGGAAAAAAGCAGAGACTTATGAGTCATGGGCCTTAGACTCTAATATGCAGATAACCAGAAGGAGGAGAGGACATGTATCAAAAAACCTTTGTGGTTAAAAAATGAAGGCTGAATGATAATGTGAAAAATATGCAAATAAACTTAAGTATTGTTTCAGCACAGACTTATTCAGCAGTCAACCTGCATCTGCTGAGTCACACAGATTATAAAACAGGATCCTGAAGGTCTGGTATTATTACTCATGACACGTGTCACATCAGCAGCTTTTAGAAAAGACTGAAAATTACATTTGTAATTAAAAACAAGAATCAGCAACATATGGGATACAGGGAATAACAGCAACATAACTGGAAAGCCTCCACTTACAAAAAATACAATCAAGTTCTGAGGATTTAGATGGTAACAGTGTTACTTTTACTGGCATCAGAAATTCTGGAATATCAGAATATTGCATGTAGCTGTTCAACCCATACAGTTAAATCCACACAGAAGTATTAATGACAGAGTTCCTGTTCTTTAACAGTATACTATAGAAATATCTGTTTTTTACAATGTGTCAATGGTTATATAAATAAATGATATTAATATATTATTGAAATATTAATATATTCCTGGGATTAAATATGCAGTTAAACTTACTTACATTAAACAGAAAGGGGATTTTTCACTGGCCGGCCCAGTTAATGTATGTATGTGGCCCATGGTGTGAAAAGAGTTTGACATCCCTGCTCTATCTCACCAATCCAATAAAACTTTTTTCCTTCACTGCTTCTCGTAGACAATTTCTTCTGCAGCACAACTCACCCAGCGATTGCAAGAAGTGATTCTGCCATCTTTGTCTGGCTGAGCGTTTCTGAGTAGCCTCAATAGACCAAATAAATCTCCACCCGAGTAAAATGAAAGTCTAAAAAGAGATTTTTAACCCTGGCCGAGTCAGAGGCATGCTTTTCCGAAAGTGTCAGGCATTAAACACAAGCTGTGCATGAGCGCACAGATTTACATCCGGCAGCACTGATCTATCGTTGTCTCACTTAGCTTGAACCTGTGAATTGAAGGATAGGCAGGTGCCAGATTTTACCACACACTGTGACTGGGATTCATATGCTATATTTGTGTTTCGCTGCTGGAATAGATTCAGGATGATCTCATTTGTTTAAACTATACGTGGAGAGCAGGGTGTCTGCTTGGATTCTACCTCACACGGTGACTGGAATTGGTAAAAGTGGCGGTGGGATTGATGCGGGAGCCATGCAGGGAATGGAAACTGGTGTCAAGTGAGTTCAGAGAGCGTCTTGGATTTGTTTTAGTTCGTAATCGCCATCTTCATGATACAAATAGTGTGGCGGTGAAAGCTCACACCAGGATGAAACGGCACTGTTTCATCTATTCTTAGGCACAGTAGTTTATTATATTACTATGACTCCACCCAGGCAAGAGCTGAGATGGACTTTCCTGAAAAGCGAGAGACTGATGACTGGCCATAGTGGTAGATCCACAGACTGGGTGCTCTGAAAGTCAGCATGGTAACAAAAAAACATACCTAGCAGTGTGAAGCGTCTAATAATGATGCTGTGACATCCAGTAAAATGGCCTGTAATTGTATAGCACTTTACTTAGTCCCTAAGGACCCCAAAGCGCTTTACACATTCAGTCATCCACCCATTCACACACTGGTTATGGCAAGCTACATTGTAGCCACAGCCACCCTGGGGCACACTGGCGCCACCGGGCCCTCTGACCACCACCAGTAGACAACGGGTCAAGTGTCTTGCCCAAGGACACAACGGCCGAGACTGTCGGACCCGGGGCTCGAACCGGCAACCTTCCGATTACAAGACGAACTGCCAACTCTTGAGCCACGATCGCCCACGATCATACTGCAGGAGCTCTGTAGAGTACTCCTAAACAGCTGTGTTGTGCATTTACTTTTTGTACTTTTACCATACTTTAGTTCCTTATTTCCTTGCTTTAATGATATACTCAGTAGTCACCATGTTAGACACACAGTTTAACTACTCATTAACTAATATCTCAGCCAATCACATGACAGCATGGTTCCAAATGCGTCCCGAGGTTCATAATGGGGATGAAATGTGATTTCAATGGTGCTGACTCTGCCGTGGTTGTTGGTGCTAGTAGATTAGCACAAACCGCTGATCTGCTGGGGTTTTCCCACACAACCATCAAGTAGGGTTTACAGAGAATGGTGTAGCCCAGAAAAAACCCAGTGAGCAGTAGTTCTCTGGGCGAAAAATGACCTGTTGATACCAGAGGTCAGAGGAGAATGGCCAGACTGCTTTGCATATGCTCAAATAACCACTTGTTACTAGCAAGGGATGCAGTAAAGTAAAGTAAGCCTACATTGCATGACTTCACCAAAGGGCCAGGGTTTAGGGTAAACTATATGTAAGCATGGATCCATCCTGCCTTGTATAAACAGTTGGTGCATTGGGAGATTTGCATCATTGATGTGCAGTTGACAAATCTGGAGCAGCTGTGTGTTTCTGTGTGATGCTGCAGTCCTTGTAGGAGCTATACAATGAGGAATGAAGGTAAAAGAGGTTTAACCCAGTACTAGCAAGGTGTGCCTAATTAATGGGATGGATATGATTCCTTTTGCCAATAAACTTGCTTGCAACTATACACCGAGACCAAGAGGCAGTGTCCCAATATGTTACATCATGTTATAAAATTTTCAGCATACACAAATTCTTTAACCCTGTCCACTGATTCTGATTCTTGTGTTAGCCATGAGTACCACAGAAATGCTTCAAACTCTGTTTTGCTCTTGGACTCCAAAGTTTTGATCTGCATCCATCTGCAGCAGAGTGTTGGAGCACGTGGAGAGACGAGGGCATCTTGCTATCATTCACTCATATACTCAAGCTCCCTCACGGTTCAACACACAGGCGCGCTCCTGGCACGGAGTGGTACAGCCTTCCAGGCTCTGATTTATTGTCCCATTACATGTTTGTTTTTCTGTATTTGCAGACCATTCACCGAACAGATCTATCGAGAGAGGAGTCTGCGCCACAAACATGAATAATTTCCCCCGGACACGTCCTGTTTCGGGATCAGCTGAGGATTCCCTCCGGTGTGAACAGACTGAGAGCCTTGGTCATTATTTGACCTCCTCCATGGATACGAAGGAAACATCCCCACTGCTGATCCGTCTGTTTTTCTGTTAGTTCAAAGTGATTTTGTGAAAGGGGAGTCTACATGCAGGATTTTTTCTAATCCTGTCACATGACTGTGACATACTTTAGATGTGCTAAAAAAGGAACCAGTCCTTTTGAGATCGAGAATCGAAATGTCGATAGTATCGATTCAAACGCTGGTTTAGTATCAGATTGATAATTTGCTTCTATCCCCAAAGTTCAGTGTGTAACCCACTTAATTGTGTTCAATAATTAGTTTTTTTGTAAATTAAAAATATACCTCAAACATGCACTGTGAAACATGTCTGAACCTTTTTGTGTTGACTGTCATGTTTGTTTAATTTAGGACCTATAGCACATTTAAACAATAGAAGCTGACTGGAAGTGCTTCAGAGACTGAAAATACATGAAAAGCTGAAAGGTGTCTTTTGTTGTGTTATTGTGGAAAGTAAAAATCACAGTGATTTTAATGGTCATTAAAATGTGTTCAGAATTTGCAAAATGATGATGATTCATCTCATAAGCCATGACACACTGCTCCTCCCGACATAAGCCGCCTTTATAAGTTAAAGGTATCGGTATCAGCAATACCGGCTCTGTATTTACTTGGTATCAGATCAATACTAAACCTTGCAGTATTGCAAAGCACTACTAGAGGGCAAATCTGCTTGACCTATCAACATGTTTAACACTCAGCTGTATCATATTTATCTGTATATCAATTAAAGATCAGCAGCAAAAAACAGGAAGCCATAATATTCTTCAAAGCAGGTGGAGCGCAGAAATCTTTTCACAGATAAGATGTTACAGATGTTACAGATGCATAGTGCCGGACAAACCTGCTGCAACCGCTTTGTGCAACATGCATAACTGCCTGAAAAAGAATTCAATGTTTTTTATAATCTACATCTATCAAAACAGCAAACAGAGGGGGCAGTACTGCAGGGATATCAGAGGGCTTTGCTCAGTTGAGATGTGCTAGTGAATTATGCAGGTGAGTCAGAATGTATAATTCAAATGCATTTGAAATGACTGGAGAAATTCATGAATAACCTTTTTAATTATATCTGTATTTAAGATCTCCAACTGTATATTATTATTAAAAGTCCCAGTGACCCTGTTGTTTTTTATAACTCTCCAGTTGTATCGTCCTACAGTGTGTCTGTGCACTTTTCCAGCTGAATTACTGAATTTTACCTACAGGAAGTGTACTGTTCTAGATATTACATGATGTAAATTGCTTATTTTTAAGTTTTAGCCAAGACTGAAACCACGGTGTAACAAGGTCCCAGTTTAATCTGAGTTCACTCAAAAGCCAACATGATAACTACCTTGTTTTAAAAATAAAATATTCCTGAATCAGCTACTGCGACGAACATTTTCAATGTCTGTTAAAGTAAAACAGAAATTTTAAGGCCACTGATCCGTACTTTATAGTAAAAATATACATGTATATGTATTTGCTGTGGCTTCACACACTGTGTGACGGTTTCAGTGTTAAGATGCGTGGTATTGTATCTACCGTATTATGTTAATCATTTCAAATTTCAGAGGAGCTGTTTCACTGCTGGCTTTACAGTGCAACTATGCAAATCATTCCAAAGTGAACAATGCTCAATGCCTGCTACTTTATGCTAATGAGGTGTTTTATGTAATAAAAGAATGAGTCAGGGTGCAAAGCACTGGTCTCCTTGTGTTTCAAGAAATACAGACTACTAATGGAAGCACTTAAGGCAAGACTTTGCATGTCTATCTCCAAAAGGGCAGATGAGAATGGGGGACTATGTATGAAAATGCCTTAAAATGTTTAGCTCCTAAACAATGCAATGATTTTGTTAAACCCCAAGAACTAGATTGGCTAAAGATTATTGGATTTAAAATTCACTGTGCTGGTATTCAGCTGCAAACTACAGGGAAAAGTGTCCAATCCAAGTCTGCTTTCACTGCTCAGATCTTGTACATTGAACATCCAGTGATGTGGTGCTGTGGTTAGCACTGTCACTTTACAGTGGGTTCAAATCTGACTAGCTGGGGCACTTCTGTATGGAGTTGGCATGTTCTCCCCATGTACATGCATGGGGTTCAGTTAACTGCTAATGAGTTATCCCTGTGACAGGCTGGCATCCATTCCTGGGTGTACTCCACCTCTCAGACTATGACAGTTGGTATAGTCTCCAGCCACACAGAAAGCCTGAATTGAATAAGCAGAAGAATTTGAAAGGCTGGAAGTTTCTGCACTTACTGAGTTTTGGACTCTGTGCTATTCCAAAACATGGGTGACCTAAAGCTCTAGACAGACAGACACCCTGACTACTTTTAAGATTAGGCTTCAAACTTTACTTTCTGACAAAGCATATAGTTGGGGTTTGATCAGGTTACCCTGAAACACTCATTTTGACCGTAGACAAAAAAAATGTGAATTTTTAAAAAGGTGAAAACCCACTAATGAGCACGTTTGGAAGGAAAAGCCAAACAGACTGGTGATAATGTAGGTACAATACACTTCTATTCACTTAAGCTGAAATCTAAGCTACAAATAAATTTGGAAACCTATTAATTTAAGTGTTGAACAAATTTAGCATCTTTCCTTTTCTTTATTTCTTACATCAGGACGGTGACATCATTTTGCAGTCAGTAGCGTGGAGTGCAGCTTTGTTGGACAGCGGCCTAATGTGACTGTACTGAAGGAAGAGAGAAATATCGTGGGCATTATCAAAGAAAATACAAATAAAAGAAAAATCTCATAGCTGTTATGCAACACAGTTTTTCTTTTCTAAGGCTAAGAGATGTCACTGCCAAACAATCGGCACATTGAGGGTGCGCTCAGCAGCAGCCCGATGGCCACAGAGAAAAAGAAAAATATTTTCATCATTTACTTTCTGCCACATTAAAAATATGTTTTCATCCAAATCCTGCGACTATTTAAATGGACAGTTTCATTCTTTTGTAATCCATTATTTAAACATGTGACAAGTATTTTGAGCATTTATCCTCTTAACATCCACCAGGTCACCATTTAGGTGCTGGGTTTTGGCTAAGCTACGTAGTACAAATAATCAAATGATCATAAACCAGATATCACAGTTTTATTTAATGAATTAAGATGCATCACAGTTTTTCTTTAGGTATGTAGACATGGTCAAGATGACCTGCTTAAGTTCAAACTGAGCATCAGAATGAGGAAGAAAGGTGATTTAAGTGAATGTGCCATGGTTGTTGGTGCTAGATGGGCAGATTTGAGTACTGCAGAAACTGCTGATCTGCTGGGACTTTCCCACACAGCCGTCTCTACAATTTACAGAGAAAGGTTTGAAAAAGAGAAAACATCCAGTGAGCGTCAGTTCTCTGGGTGAAAAATCGTTAAATGCCAGAAATGAGAGGAGTATGACCAGACTGTTTTAAGCTGAGAATACAACAGGAGTAAGTCAAGTGAATAATTACAAGTTACAACCAAGGGCTGCAGAAGAGCATCTCTGAATGCACAACACACTGAACCTTGAATCAGAAAAGCTAAAGCAGCAGAAGACCACACTGGGTGCCACTCTGTCAGCTAAGACAAAGAAACCGAGGATACAGTTTACACAAGTTGACTAAAACTGGATAATAATATGTTGGAAAACCCATTGTTTGGTTTGATGACTCTCAGTTTCTGCTGCAACATTCAGATGGCACGATCAGAATTCGGTTTAAACAGCATGAAAGCATGGATCCACCCTGAGTGATGGTGTGGGGGATATTTTCTTGGCCCATATTGGACCCAACTGAGCATAATTTAAATGCCACAGCCTACCTGAGTATTTCCGCTGACCATATTCATCCCTTTATGACCACAGTGTTGTCACTACTGATGGATGCTTCCAGCAGGATAACACCAGATCACCTGTGCACTTAGATGGATCACACAAAAGGGGTTCGACCCAGTAGTAGCAAGGTGTACCTAACAAGGCGGCTGATGAGTCTAAATCTTTCTTTGCATTTCATGAACTAAGCGAGAAAGTAGCAGTTTTAGGGTGTCGATATAGAAGCTGTTTACATGTTTTTCATCTAGATGTGAAAATTAGATTTTTGTATTTTTCTTGCAGAAAGGAGTTTGCTACATCAAAATAAAAGAATAATAATGAAGGACCACCAGGATCTAGTGAGAATGAATGCAATATGAACAAAAAACTCTATAATATTCATTAAGATTGAGATTGAATGGAGAACACATGCATGCGCTTTAACACTCAACATAAAATCATGGGACTCCTACTTGACTGAAGCGTACAGTCATCAGTCGTGCTCTCTAACCCATGATGTTGTAATGCTTCTCGGAAACGGGGGGATTTAACAGTATGACATAGACGTCATTTTTTACACTCCATGTCTAAATGCTGTTAGAAGACTGTGTTCCAAAGCCGTATGTTCATTTTTGTGCATTGTAACAAAACTCAACAGGTCTGCTGTGTACGAAAAAAAAGAGCTTTAGCACGTTTTGGTACCTTGTGGTTCTAATGTTCAAGTGCATCACAACAATAAAAGTTTCTTGCAGTGCTTCAAAACTCTGAATAACTGTACACAACAGTCTGCATCCTTGTAAGTAGGTCAGAAAGATTATAAAATCAAACGTAATTACATTTTATTATCCTTGCTTTACATTTAGGCAGCCATTATCATCTAAATTTGTTTTGTTCTTTAGAAAACGTCTGGACTGCTTGGTGGTCTGCCCTTGTAACTGCCTGAAAGAAAAAGCGCTCTTTGTTTTCCAAAAACTTGAGACTGGCGTCTATTGTTTGGTGTTTTTCTTGTTCCGTGTCTTCAGCATAAAAAAAGATTCTCCAGCCGTTCTGCTGTTGCTCTCCTCAAGGTCAAAATGTCTTCCATTTTCCATTTTCCAAATACACTATTGTGCCAAAAGTATTCAGTCTTTTTAGTCATGATTTCAATTACTTAATTCAATTGGAACATTTGAATTCATCGTTCCAGTCACTTACATGGCCACAGGTGTGTAAAATCAAGCACCTTGCCATGAACAGTGCTTCTGTGACAATTTGTGAAAGAGTCAGTCGCTCTCAGGAGTGAATTCCAGCATGGTACCATGACAAAATGCCGCCTGTGCAACAACTCCACTCTGGAAATTTCCTCCCAACATATATCCCACAGTCAGCTATTAGTGGTATTTTAACAAAGTGAAACCGATTGGGAACAACAGCACCATATAAAGATATTTAGACAATTTCATGCTCCTAACTTTGTGGGAACAGTTTGGTGATGGCTCCTTCCTGTTCCAACATGACTGCACCAGTGCACAAAGCAAGCTCTATAAAGATATGGACGAGCAAGTTTGGTGTGGAAGAACTTGACTGGCCTGCACAGAGTCCTGACCTCAACCTGACAGAACCAATTTGGGATGAATTGGAGAAGAGACTGTGAACCCAGACTTCTCATCCAACATGAGTGTCTGACCTCACAAGTGTGCTTCTGGAAGAATGATCAAAAGTTCCCATAAACACTCCTAAACCTTGTGGAAAACCTTTTCTAGCTGGTAGGCTGACATCATATTGAAGCCTATGGATTAAGAATGGGATGTCACACAAGCTCAAGTGCATGGGAAGACAGACAAGCATTATAATGTTAAGCTGTGCTTTTAGATAAAGGTAAGCTGTTAAACTGAGTTGAGTTTGTATGTTCTCACCATGTTGTTTAGGTGCTCTCTGGGTTTAACAAGTTTTCCAGTTTAACAGGAGATCTAAAAATACGCTCGCTACCTGTGTCTGCCCAGAACGCTATTCCAAAGGAAACAATGTATCTTAAGAGTTTCACTTAATGGTTAAATCATCATAATCTTCTTCTTCTTCCAGCTGGTCCTGCAGGGGAGCAGCCTCATTGTAACACCAACCCTCTGTATGTCCTCCTTCACTGCATCCATGAACCCTCTCTGTAGTCTTCCTCGTTTCCTCCAGTCTGTAAGCTCCTTTTTTCAAGCTCTTAAAAGAATGCTTTAACAATAAATCACTATGACATTTTTCCAAAAAGGCTGGAGAATGAATTCTTATTTCCTAATTTTTATCAGCAGCTGAAAGAAAATACAAAAGCACCCGGCTGCAGAGATTAGAGCTTTAACAACAAAAACAGGCATGACGAACATATTAAGATGCTTTAAGCATTTGTTTGCAGCTTACATCACAAAGTGCATTTCCATTATATCTGATTATGTGAGGCAGAGCCACGTTTCTGCAGTGTGTGTGTGTGTGTGTGTGTGTGTGTGACCACGTGTACAGGTGACTTTCTGCATTTTGAAAGCAACACCTCTGTGTTTGTTGCTTTGAGGCTTTTTTTCTCTCTCAGATGAAAAATGGAAATGCGGTCTATGATTTGGTGTTACCATCATCAGCTAAAATCTTTCCACCTAGCATGCGTCTGTCACCGTCTTTTACGAGCCGCCCAACAGACGACCCCGCTCGCCGTCTGCCCCGTTTGTTTTTCCACTGCCTCTCTGTGTTTCCTGTTCCACGGCTGTACTCCAGGACGTCCTCGCAGCGGCATTATCTGTCTGCCGTTCACTGCTCTCACATGCCACCTCTTATCATTACCGGAGCTCACATGTAGGGGAGAAAGAAATGATTTTGGTTAATTTTCTCTTTGCTTTGATGTTGATGCAGCTGTGATGGAACCAAAAACCTGAATGACTTGCTTTCAGTCTGATTTTCTTCTTCTTTAAATATTGCACCACAGACACTGACACCTCTTATTGTTTCAGAGCTCCTATCAGCAGGACTGTACGTTTTGTGCCTTTTTTTCCATTAGGTGATTATAATGGACAACACACTGATAAAAGTCCATATTCTTACATTTGCAAAACGCTCAGGGGGCCTCAGAAATATTCCACATTATGGGACGCAGAAGGTCACTGTGGCTGTTTGCAGATCATCACAGTCAAGCCTTGATGATCTGAGCAGGACGCCTCAAGTTAAAACATATATATCTGAAATGTCGCAGCTTTTGAGTGAGTGATTCTGTAGTTTGAGATTACCAGTAAGCACTTTGTTTCTGCTTTCAACACATTAAACATGTTTGATGCTACTGTAATGAGGACAAAGATGTTGAAGAGATGGTGCAGAAAGATGAAGAAGGAAAAATCACACAAATGTGGAAGAGTTGGCTGGAGTTGTGCAAAATGAAACAGTCAGCAATGGACAGATGTAAGGATACCGATGACGAACTCCTGGATCAGTTACCGTGACGGTGGCCAAAACGAGTTGAGTCCACTCCATGTTACCAGATAAGAAAAAAATAATAATATCAGGACTTTAGTATCAGCTCAGGATTTAATGTGTATCCGTCACACTCTGTTAGCTGAACACAGTGAGCACATAATGGATGTGCTCATCTCTCATTCAGGCTCCAAGGTGATTCACTGCTTGGCTTTAATGCAAAAGTGATAGCTGTCAAATGTCAGTAGCTACATTTCCATCCAATTTCAACCCCGACTCTCAGATAAATGTCCAACAAAGATGCAAATGAATGCACTGCAGTTATGAAAACATCAGAAGCTGCATGCGCCGTGGGTTGAAACAAATAAAATGGAGTGTTATGGAAATATCATAATTGTGTTTGTTTAGTGTAAAAGCTGCGTGTTTTTTTCCTTTTTTCGCTGCTCCTCTTGTGTACCTGCGTGCCGTTGTTTGTCTTCCCAGCGATGTGGAAGCTTGAGAAGCAGATCGCAGTCTGTGTGCATCTGTTTCCATGGTACTTTTCCCACTTTTCTTTTTTGATTGCACAGGTTTTCTAGTTTAGCTGGCCTTGATAGCCTTTCACTCTCTTTTCTTTAAATGTATTGCATATCTGTTTGTTTTCCACAAAGCAGATAGACGGGAGCCACTTAATGTTAGTCTCATTAGCTTATAACACTGACCTTTACTCAGAGCCCTGCGGTTCCTCGATTACGGTCTTTGTAGCAGATGTTACCACAGGAGTGCACTCCTGAGCCTTCCTCCTTTACACATCCAGCAGCAGGAGGATCCCATTCTTTCTCAGTCATTCATCATCTACCCTTGGACCAATTAAATTCCTCTGTGTCACATATGTGTTATCAGACTCCCATACATGTAAGCAGAAGCCCAATCATACAACTCAATATGCAGATTGGCCCTTTCAGAATCAGCTGCATTACATTACTTGATCGTAATTATCGATTCATTAATGAGGCGGGCCCACCCTGTGCCCACACACTGGACATGTGCCTGCTAGTCAGATGCCTTTAACTGTGGAGGAGCAAACAGTCAGACGTGCTGCCTAATGACCCGCTTCCTCACTCCGTCTCTAAGACTGAGGCCAGACATCCCATCAAAGGAGGCCCATTTCCACCCTTTATACCCATAATCTCATTCTTTAAGTCTATACAGCCTCTGGCCATAGATGAGGGTGAAAGCACACACAGATTAGTAAATCAACAGCTTTGCCTTCTCCTTCACCACAACAGAATGGCTCTGCATAACATAACTGCAGACGCTGAGCCAGTTTTCTTCACCATGCACAGAAAAAATCTGACAGCAAAATCCAGCATTTGTTATTATGTAGAGAAAAGCATTTGGTGGAAAGATGTACTTCGTTTGCACTGTCATTGTTTCGTAAATCTGACCACAAAATTAGCTAAAACTAAAAGGGGTGGAGGAGCTTTTATTTAGTTGGAAAGTTCACAGATATTTGTCCCTGGCAGTAGCGATTTTTGATACGGGCGACACGGGCGGTTGCCCAGGGCGGCATCGTGGTGGGGGGCGGCATCACGGGCATCGGCAAAAAAAAAAAATGCTCGTACTCATGCTGCCCCGACATCAGCCAGCGCATATTGTGAATGGCATAGGCACCGATCGGTTTTCTACCGCCCATTTGCTTAGAGTAAAAGCGCCCTCCGTTTGCGTGGTGCGCTTGCTGCTGGCGACACAGAGAGGAGAGGAGGGGGGCGGCGGGGGATTCTCTGACCGGCTGGAGCAGCATCTAATAACCAATTCGCAAAATAAAATAAAACAACAGTTTTAGGTTAATGTACAATCCTGTGTGTGTGTGTGTGTGTGTGTGTGTGTGTGTGTGTGTGTGTGTGTGTGGCGCCAGAGGGAGTGTTCGCCCAGGGCGCCAATTAGGCTAGGACCGCCACTGGTCTCTGGAACTAAAAGTCCAGGCTCCCTCTGCCTCCAGCCGGACATCCCTCACGACTGTGATGAGTCAGTTGTTATTTCCTTCCATCGAGGATGAAGTTGGGAAATCACTGTTCATCAGTGGTGCACTGACTTACTTTGATGGAGCACACTACTCCCGATGGAACCCTGCTGCTCATTTTGACATTAGCTGAGGATGCACTGCTTCATTTTTAAAACATTTTTTTAAGAGGCTGGACTGAGATTTGGACATGTTGGACATGTGCAGAGGAGGGATAGTGGATATAGGGTACAGATGACGTTGAAGATGGAGCTGCTGCAGAAAGAGGAGGTTCATGGACACGCAGAGGGACAGAGTGAGGTGGAGGCATGATCATCTGTTGTTGTGACCCCCAAACGGAGCAGCTGAAAAAGAAGAAGAATCTCATATCTGTGCAAGCAGATGTTCTCACATTTCCACATCTGTGTCGCAGAGTCAGGGCGTTGCTCCCCACACCTGACGGGATGAGACACAATGAAGCAGAAACACACACTTTCCACTTTGCGACTATTTACTACTAATTTTATGAACCGCTGAAGAAATCTTTGTTGCCACCTCGACTGCACACTTTCACAGTGACAGGTGACTGAGTGTGGTCATCGAAGGTTTGATTAATTCCCTTTTTTGCATTTGCTGTGAAACTAAACTGAACGGAGACTGCGTTTACGTTGACACATGCGCACAGACATGCAAAGTCACTCCACACGGAGTTTTGTCCCCCTTCTCCCTTTTGGATAAGTCGTGGCAGACGCCTTGATGAAAATCGTGCCCTGAGTGCCCCCTTTCGGTCTCCATAGTAACTGCAGCATCTCAATCAGCCGTTCAAGCTGCTGCTGCTGCTGCTGCCTGGTGATTATGAATCAGCAGCTGCTGGACTTGCTGAAGATGTGAATGAATAAATCAATGAATGTGACCTTGTTAGTAAAAGACAGTGGTGGGTAAACAGCTGTGGAGACTTTAGATTATTGCTCAGCATGTTTTTCTTTTTTCCCTTTTCTCCTTAGATGATGATGTTCCAGTCAACATGACCTGCTCTGCTCAGTCTAGAGGAACCTGTATCCGCTGTCTACTTTAATGGTGTCTAAGGTCCAGCCTGTTTATTAACACAGTGTGCTAAAGCGGGTTTTAAACGCCGGAAAAAAGCGTCAATTATTAACTCGGTAATAGTGCTGGAAGTTTTTTTTAGTTTGGCTGTTACGCACAGACCCCGCCGCCCTGCCCCGCACTGTTACAAATGTTCTGTTTTTCGGACGGTCTGTTTGGTTCTGTTTCCCGGCGCTCTCTCCGCGTCTTAATTAGAAGTGACAGACTGACGCACCGGTGGGAGTTTGCTCCGCTTTTCGTTGCACTCAACAGGGCACCGAGTACTCACCGAGCTGTGACGCGGACAAGAGGCGGGGTCAGCCTCGCGCATAAATACGACGGCTCGGGCTCAGCATCCAGACAGAAACAAACTAGAGCGCAAGTGAGAGCTCCGAGACACACAGAAGGCTGCTCACCTGCCTTTTACGCACAAACGAACGGTGCACATCCAACCCCGGGTTTAAACATGATCAAAAAAATGTCGCCCTCCGAAAGCGATTTTGACATTCCAGCAAAGAACTGCTACAGGATGGTGATTCTGGGATCCACCAAAGTTGGCAAAACTGCAATCGTGTCCCGATTCCTGAACGGGAGATTCGATGAGCAGTACACACCAACTATCGAGGACTTTCACAGGAAAGTGTACAGCATCAAGGGGGACGTTTACCAGCTGGACATACTGGATACGTCGGGAAACCATCCTTTCCCTGCTATGAGGAGGCTTTCAATACTGACAGGTACTTATCCACATTCCTATCAGTCTGTTATTTTTTATACCAGAGAATCCTTATGTAAACTCAGAAAGCAAAGGCGGGCATTCTAAATGCTGCACGCACTCGGTCAGAGCGCACATCGTGCGCTTTAGCGCGTGGCTGCAGGGTGCAGCAGAGCCTCCTGTGCTTTATTGTAACTGTGCATACACACAAGGAGAAAATGAAAACACGTTAAACAAAAGCAAAGAAGGTTAAACAAAACAATATTCTCTGCTTTCAGGTGACGTTTTCCTCCTCGTCTTCAGCTTGGACAACCGAGACTCCTTCCAGGAGGTGCAGCGGCTCAAGCGGCAGATCTACGAGACCAAAATGTGCCTGAAAAACAAGATCAAAGAGAACATCGACGTCCCTCTCGTGATCTGCGGGAACAAGGGTGACAGAGAGTTTCACCGGGAGGTTCAGCAGGAGGAGATCGAGCAGCTGGTGGCCGGGGACGAGAAGTGCGCGTACTTCGAGATCTCCGCAAAGCGCAACGAGAACGTGGATAAGATGTTTCAGACTCTGTTTACCCTGGCCAAACTACCTCACGAAATGAGCCCCGACCTTCACAGGAAAGTGTCGGTGCAGTACTGTGACATGCTGCACAGAAAGTCTCTGAAAAACAAGAAGCTGAAGGACATCGGGGAAGCGTACGGCGTGGTGACCCCGTGCGCCCGGAGACCCAGCGTGCACAGCGACCTCATGTACATTAAAGAAAAGGCCATCGGAGGCGGTCACGGCAAAGACAAAGAGAGGTGTGTGATCAGTTAAGCGGACGCTGAAGCTCAGACTCTAATGACACATTTGAAGGGAGAAGAGCCCGGCCTTTCGTCAGAGCAGCCGGCAGCGCTCAAACTGACACCGGAGGTTTGGAGACGCCGAGGTCGCCGCGGTGAAGCTCCGTTTATAAAGGACACAGACTGGACACGAGTCCGCTTAAACTACCAAAAAAAGAAAAAAAGGTTGCCCACCAGACATATGAGAATGTTAGCTTGTTCCGTCAATCAGAGCCCGATGTGTGACGTGGCTTCATACTTTGTGAGACTCGCGCATAGATGCGTAAATGTGTTTTGTTGACGTTATACCTTTACAGACGGGAGAGAGAGAGAGAGAGAGAGAGAGACTCTGGGTGAGGAGGTGCAGTGTTTCGGGGAGGTCATGTTTACATCTTCTAGATTTTCTAAAGGCTAAGTACACTTGAATGTTTCGTTGCAATCTAGAGTATTTTTTATTGTGAATGTATATTTATTGTCACTGTCAATTTTTTCTTTTGCAGTGAAAAATATAAAAATGTAATAAAAAACAAATCAACACAAATATTTCTCTCTGTTTCTTCTATTTTATAATGTTAATATTTTTTTAGGCACCTTATAAATAGATGCATTCAAACAAGGAAGGGGGATAAAAGCACAGCCCCAAATAATATCCTTCACATCTCCCATTTGGTCTTGTCATTCTGAGATGTCATGCTCTCTGGGACTGGGACGTTTCTGTATAACTGATGCAAATATCTAAATTTTGCACTTATCCTGCAGAACCGAGCAGGATCTGTTAATTGTGCCCCTAATTCCGATCAAATAAAGACAATATAGTGCAGAAAAACAGGCTTTATTACCCAGAGGAAATCAATGCTTTCATGTTTATTTAAACTGCTATCACTGGGGACAAGTCATATGTGTTAGTACCTCACTAACTGCAGGAAGACTGAAACAGACCAAATTAAGGGGATCTAAAATGTGAAAATCACTCTACCCCACCTGCAAAATATTTTGAGGTCTATCCAGGAATTGTAAAATACCAAAATACTATTAAAAGCATGCTTCAAAAGCATTTTGGTGAGCTGTTTTGCGTCACACGGTGGACGCTTGTGGCACAAATATGCAAATCATGTCCCTTTAATGTCCAGATTCTTCTGTCCTTGAGTGGGAACATTTTAAAAACGTAATAGTAAAATTCAGCACTTGGTGCTGAAAAATTAAGCCACCCTGCGTTCCTATCCTCAACAAAAACAGTAATAATTTGTTCTTATTATGTTTTTCTACCTTGCCACCTGCATTTAGAAGTTCCAGCCTTCTCCCCCCGAGACAAGGCAGAGACTCAATGTTCGGTACATTCTCTGTGTGTGATGTTTTAAGTGCTCGCTATCAGCAATAATTCTGCATACTGTATCTTGGCAAAGAGACAGAGAACATCCTGCGTTAACCTGAGAGAGAGGAAAAGTCTCTCAAAGGCCAAGGTCAGAGCGCTGTACTATAACACTGCCCTCTAACTGTTCAGTTACACTATGTGCTCCCAACTGCATTCATTGTGAAGATCAGCAGGCTAATTATCTTATTATCTCCACACTGATAAGACGATGGCAACACTAATTGGCCCAGTGTGACGCTCGAGTGAAAAAACCCCTAAAATGTTGCAATAAGATCACAATGTACGTTTACACACAGCAAATCCCCGTGAACACACATTTTTCATTATCATCAACAAGGACCATCACATATGCCAAAGGCGTCAACACGCGCACCAGCATCAGAACGGGGAGGAAGGCCAGTGACACACTGTAAATAAGGACAGAATGTGCCACACAGGCCAGCAGCAGCTGCACAACGAGGAAGTGCTGGAATTCTGTTTCTTTCTTTTTTTCATCTCAGAATGTCTCTACAAATGCTGTTAGCTGGAAGTATTTTAATGACAGACTCTCAGGTATTGCAAACATTCCAGTGAATAAAGAGTGGTTTGATGTTTCTTATCATGCTGAGAGCAGGTATTTAGTCTCAAGCGTCTTTGCTACATTTAATCAGTAATTACTCTCTATCAAATCAGGATGCTACGTCTTTGTGATGAGTGCATTTATGCTCAGACACTCATCTAGTCTCTAGCACCCTGATGGTCAGTTGGCCTCAGACAATTGGCTGCCAGCAGTCAGCTGGCTGTGGAATTTGTGTTCACATTTATTTGTGCCGTTCCATAATGCAATGCACAAGAAATTTAGAAATGACGCTCCAAAGCATTATTAAAAATCATAAATTGTTCATAAAAATGAATTACTGAACAGCTCCCCAGAGGCAAAAGATCAGCTGGTTTCAGCATAGGTGATAAGCCCCTTCTCCTCAGGTTTCCAAATACCCAAGTACTTTTTTGAAGTTTAATTTCTCTTTTTCCGCTAACTTTGTTTAAGTATAGTCTCTTTGTGCCTCTGTAATTATTTAAAAGACTGTTTTAACTTATTTGAAAGTGTTGGTCAAACAACAAAGTAACATGTTTGTTAGTAAAAAGCATCCTTTTTTAAAGTTTTGTTTTTATGAAGCTCAACACACTATAAAGTCAATGCTAACATGATAGCTGTTAAGCTAGGAACACAGCCATAGAAAGTATAACAGATGGATCTAGCTTCCGGGAGTGAAAAGCTAAACCTCCAATCTTCTTTTGCAAAAAACGTCTATGGAAAGCCCTGGTTGTAGGAAGAAAAACAGTAAGTCTGGTGATAAAACTATTAGTCTTTCTAAGTGTCACAATGTGTTAGCCGATGTGCTGATGTTTCTCGGTCAGATCAACCCCTCGTAATCACATCGATTTTCAAAGCTCCAAGATCACAACTTTTAAAACGACTTCTCAAGGATTTTAAACAGAACTTCACCAACTGCTGACAATTTAGCCGTGTCCATGTCTTTTTAATATGTCTATGAGCACAACTAATCAATGGCATAGCTACACATCAGCTAAAAGCAGCTAGCTGATGTGTAGCTAGCTAACTAGATATTTATGCTAGCTAATAAGCCGATTGTTATTTTTCTTTATCTATAAAAACAAGTGATGAGTGTTCAGTGAGCATCATAAAAGTACAGCGAAGACTGTGGCAGTTGGACTTAGCAAAGTTCAAGGTAAGTGCTCACATTTGGGCTGGGCAGCAGGTCTCCCCAGCAGAAGAAGATGTTAGTCCTGCATGTTTCTGCCATATTTTGGCTCTACTTCCAAGTGTTGACGCATCCTTCATATTTATCTACATATACATATAAATCTTACTATAATGATCTACATTACTACTATAATGATGTATGATAATGATATACTATAATTGCTATAGTGATATTTGTCGGTATGTACTCTATTTTCACCAGGTAGACCCAATCTCAATGAAAAGTTGCACGGACATCATCACACATACAGTGATTATTAACATCACTATAACTCCCGATTCTTTGGACTTTCATTTTTATATCATGGTCATTTCATCCTCTTTGAATGTGATGACACATTCTCCGTTTGCCTTTGTTTCACGCTCAACGTACATTGTCTGTACCTAACTTAACTGTCACCAAATCTGTATCCGCAACAGAATTTTGTGTGACTCACCACTAAATATGGAATAAAGAATTTGAAAAGGCGCCGGAGGCCTGCCCTGTATAATCAAACTAGATATCTTAGGAAGCCCAGGTATGGAAAATAAACAGTAGTTTAAACATACTCACGACGTTGTCTACCAATTAAGTCTATTTTCAGCATGATTGATGTTTACTGCTGCACATAGCGCATCATTTCTTTAGCACAAAACAAGTTCTAAAACTCAAAGTGCTCCTCACAGGACAAAGTCAGACCTAAGGGTATACTTTCACACAGGTGTTGCCACTTATGTGTGTGATCAGTTTTGCAAAAGGTCGTCTAAGTCACCGATCACAGTAATAATAATTAAATTGCAGCAAATAAGACATCATATTGAATCCCCGTTTACGAGGTTTAAGCAGAGTCTTTGAACTTCTGCAAAATGGAATACGTGTACACGTTCCTCAGTTTATTATGCATAATGTAAATGTAAATCTGCAAATGGTTTGTTTGGACTAATCTCAACCTTAGAGGAATGTCCAAAAAGTAAGAACCAACCAAAACATTTTTACCTTCAAGAAATGTCGATTCTTCCGAAACCAAATGCAAAACCATAAATCCTTTTAGCTGTCATTCACAGTGTTATCTTTAATACACGTAATCATGTCCAAACTGTTTTGAAAGAAATAGTAGGTATTTGCATCAAATACAAAATAGGGACACACACACACACACACACACACACACACGCACACACACACAGTACAAGGCTCTATAAAGTCTTTGCACATTCCAAAATTGAAAGAATCCTTGAGTTTCTTTTCCTCAGACTCAGATAATCTAGGCTTCTTGGAAGTTTATTGCAGAAGCAAGAGCTGTCATAACGTGATGTAACAATCAGGCCCGACATGCGTCATCAAAGGCAGACACGATGAGAGAGATGGGGCTGTAATTACTTTCTTGATGACTAATGATACAGTGGAGGTCTGTGGGATCCTGCTTATGCAACACCATGCCGTATTTACAGAGCGCTTGAGAACATTAGGTAGTTAGCGGGGGTGAAAAGGTGACTTTATGCGTGGAGGGATGTTGTCACAGGTGTTCTGGGAGATAAGCAAGAAGAGCAGTGTTGGAATGTAAACAAATAAATCTAACCAAGTGCTGAACATAAAAACACTTTATTAGATGGAGTGGAGGTTGGATTTTTACTTACACGTATCGTGGACATGACAGACTGTCAATGATTTCTTTGCACCATTCCTTTTCTGAGGCAGAATTAGCATACAATATATAGATATGTAGCTATTCTTGACGTTAAAACAATATTTTGGTGTCCAAATTTTATCTTCAGTTAAACATTCCATTGGTAAGTTGTACCTTAGCTAGACACTAGCCACCAACAAGCTTCTGATATAACTATGGTTGCAAGAGGTCAAGAAGTATGACATATTTCTGAATGGCCAGCTTACTGTTAGCCTACTTAATTCATTCCACAATCGGCTTAAATGTGTGTTCATGGTCACTTTCCTAAAAAAACCACCAATGCTCACAAGTTTCTACCAGTCTTAGCACTGTAAGTCCCTTTACCCCATAATCCACCGATGACCTGCTGCCAGGCCTTGACTCTGGGTAATATTCTCCAAAACTCCTCCAAGCGTCTCTGTTAATGCGCCATGTGTTCCTGGGTCTCCTCCTCTTCCTCTTTCGCTGTGGTTTCCAGGCCAAGTCCTAGCTGGTGAAGTTACTGCTGGGCTTTCTGAGGGTGTGGCCAGGAACTGTTTTGTTATCAGCTCCTGATTTGTTCTTGTCCAGAGTTCTCAACCAATAGTTTGAGGATATGCAAAAAATTATAGGGTGGTCTATCTCTTTTGTTATAGTATTCACCAGTGTTGGTCAAGTTACTTGAAAACAGTAATTAGTTACTAATTACTGATTACTTCTCTAAGAAAGTGATCCCGTTACTTTACTGATTACTTATTTTCAAAAGTAATTTGTTACTTTATTACTTAGTTACTTTTTAAAAACATGATACACAACCTGAATACATTATAAAGCAATATACCTTTCAGCCCAATTCTATTTTTTCTGCATAATCCATCATATACAAAACATATATAGATTTACCAGCCACTTTCTTAAGTACACCTTGCTAATACCTCCATTTGCCTTCAGACCTGTCTTTTTTTTTTTTCATTGAATAGATTCAACATGTGATTGTATCACACGGCTGCTGCAGATTTGTCACATCCATCATATTACAAACATTGTGCTCGGTTTCCTGACAGAGTGCGTCAGTTAAGGTGTCATCTGTATCCTATCTGCTTCAAGGATCAATGTGTTGCATTCAGAGAGGCTTTTATGCATACCCTTGTATAGCAGTTCTGTGTGAAAATCCCACTAGATCGTCAGTTTCTATAAAATTTCTGAAATTTCCGTCCTTCAGCAGGTCATCCTAAACCACATCTACATGCCTGAATGTAGAGTTTCTGCCATGTGATTGGCTTATTAGATATTTGTGTAAACAAAGGGCTTCTGCACTAATGAAGTGAATAGTTATTTTCAGTTCACTTAGACGCAGTCCTGATTAAGTGAATAGATACATTGTTTCATGGAGCCTTCTTACAACGTTGCCACACAAATTTAATTTGCTGTATAAATAACAATATCACTATCTAGCAGAGGGGAACTTTGCTCCCTTGTGTTCACTGGCAACATCACCAAATTAAGTCTTCTAATAAAAGGCTGGTCAACTGGAAAACTGTACGACTGTAATTTGTCATTTGGGCATAATTAAATCAAAGCTCATCTGGATTCTTTAGTAACCTTTGAGCCCTCTGAGTTATGAGCCACCTTATGTAACTGTACATAAACGCACTGCCCTACAGACTGAGTTGGCACAGAACATTTAGTGAGAAATAAGCTCATTATGTCCTTTTAAAATTTAGAGATTTTGTAGCAGAGGAAGGAGAGATGTTTTATTTGCAGCCTAAGACAACAGGCACGTGGACTGTTATCATATAATACCAGACTGAGTGGACCAGTTGTTGAGACACCAGACTGTCCACTTGCACGAAATGATTGACTGATGCAGGGATGATGAGTAGCCCGGGCTCTGGGTGAGCTGTCTTAATCTGTAACGTATTTATGTTTCAGCAGAGCACTGCAGCTCAGACATGCCGAGATCAAACTGACAGTGCAAGTCTTGATTACAAAGTAACCGGATCAGGGGTGGATTGGGCTGGATGCCCAACAGAACTCAAGTCCTGTTCCTCAATTATCACAACGCTTCCAACTCTTACATAACTCAAACTCTACCATGCAATGAGAAAAACTATGAACACCAATTGTATGAAGAATACAGTGCAGAATGTTTAGTGGGAGCACAAACCTGACATCTGCATAGTATGTGATATTGCTCCTGTTTCGCCCCTTGCTATTCTCTTGAGGCAGCGCGACCGGATTTTGCGATAGCACTTAGCAGCTACGTCTAATATCGAATATACATCCTCTCTAAATTTTTCATTAACATTTTTGCAACTTTGCTACAATTTCCTGTGGCTCAGTGTCTCAAACATGCTCTCCAGACCACGAATAAACCTTGAACCTCTGAAACAGCAATTTCCTCACTGGCTCAGATTTTGGTTAAAGTGTAAACAGGAAGAGAGTGTGCAGGGACTGAATGCATGCAGAGATTATGCACTCTGTGAGTAATACAGGCCCAGTTACTTAATAAATCAGGTTTAACACTTTTCTGCATGTGAGTTTTTACTGGAGCGCTGCGTGACTGTTGCTTTGCGTCTGCTGAACGTGTACTGATTGACTTTTTGGTTGGTCGCCTTCCAAAGGCAGCCACCCACATCCACATCAGCAATACACGGTCGACTAATTATAACTAAGCCACAGGAAGTCATCTGCAATTATACAGTAACAGAGGTCTGCCTTTCATGCGTGCTTCGTGGGGTGTTTTTTACACTGTAAATTACACAATCATTAGTAGAATAGTAAAGTTGACGGTATCAGCTTCTTGTTCCTTCAGAAAAAGCTACCTGTCATGTGTTTGCTCTGAATAAAACACCTCCACAGGGATAATAATACACAGCTCATTCCAATAGAAATGACTTTTCTTTCACATTTCATCCAATTATTGGATCAAAAGAGTATGTAAACCTCAAGGAAATCACACTCAGAAATGATGACTGTCACAGTTCATCATCTCTTTACTGTGTTTTTGTTTTTTTATATATAAATGGAGTGGATTGCTTTCCAAACAATAAAGTCATTTTGTCAAGATAATCCATTTATTACATCATACTCTTGAGAAACTGACCTTTTGTTGCTCGAAGATAATTAAAGAGCTCAGATTAAAGGGTGAAGCCGCTGCTGTTCTTGGCTCCTGTACAGCAACTTTTCTTGTTATTGTGTTTTTCTTTTTAAGCTAAAACAGCAGCCACTTCTCCAGCTCAGTGAGGTTATAGTAGGCTGAAAACTTGCTTTCAAGGGAAAAAAGTTTTAGTGAACAGCATAAAGGATGAATAGAAAAATGCTTGGGGTATGTCTAAGCTAAAAAAAAAAAAAAGGTAAAACAAAAACGTGAACTCTGATTTATGTTTTCCCCTGTTTTAAGTCTCTCTCACTTGCACAGAGAAAAATCTAGACAATTGAAGACACACAATAGAGCAAAACAGACAAACACAGAGCAGAAGCGGCAGATGTATGCCAACACCCAAACACACACGTGAAAATTGCTCACACATCTAATTTTGGTGCCATCTGCAGCTGCGCTGTCTGTGTCCAGATGACTACTCCCCGCTCTTTCTGTCTTGTACTTGAGTCAATGACTGTCATCTAAGCTGGCAGCTTCGATTTAAGCAAACAAGAGAAAATGCTATTCAGCATGAGTTAAACTGTGTCTGGGCTCTGAACATTTAACATCCTCACAGGGCCTCGTAAAGAGGCCTCTCAGCAGCCCTTGTTAGAGGAGAGTTACCTTTTTTACTTCTCGGTGAGTCAGATTAATAAAATAAAACTGTACAATTTTAGATTTTATATAATTGTGTGAACTTATGTAGTGACAATCAGGTCATCATTTCCTCTGTGCAGTTACTCCACAGTGTTGCTTCCCTGACTGTAATGCTGATGATGTGGTTATATTTATTATTGGTTCTTAAAGCTGGTTTGTTGACCATGTGGTGCATGATGTTTTTCTCTGACTTTAACAAGTTATGAATATTTGTGGGTACTGCAGTTTGTCTCACTCAGTAAACAATTTGTGCTTTTTGTGTTTTTAAGTGTTTTTGATTTGATGAAGAGTGAATTAGATGATTGATTGAAGTTACTGTTTTTAATTATTCTTATTTTTTGCGATATGTATATTGTTTAAATAATTTTTGTATGTGCTTCCCCATAATTCCACATAATATTTCATATATTATAGCATGATAGGACATGACAGTGTGTATTGCAACACATTTTATTTTTTACTGTATCCCACTATGGTTTATTGTTTAATTTTCACCTCAAGAAATTTAAATTCAATATTATTTATCAAAATGTTCTTATTGGTGTACGTCGAACGATTTCTAAATATCGTGTATTTGGGTTTCCTTAAATTTGTTGATAAGAGTAAACACAGACAATATAGACACAGAGGATTATGAGGGAACAGGCCACAGCTGGGAACACAGCTGACACTAATCAGACAAATGAGACAAAGGAAGCAAGCTAGAGACTATCAAAGTAAAACAGGAAGTAACACAACACTGGGACCAGGAAGAAACAGACATGGAGACATGACCAGGGAGACTGAAGGAATAACAAAACTCAATGATGAGACAAGGACAGACATGAACAGACCAGGAATCAAGAACTATAAACACTAACTTGACTCCCAGCAAAGGCATATTATTATTGTTTTACTCACCAGTGTTATTTTGAAGGCACTCCATAATTTATATAATTTTGGCCAAATGACAAGAAATTGCATTTTGTCTTTTTTTGTCTAATTATTTTTTTAATGGGGTTATCTCTGTTTGTCCTGGTATATCACACACATTTTTATTTCCACTCCACTGTGGCCATCTTTCTCTCCTTTTCAATATTTTGTTGCTGTAGATTTTTGATCTAATCCATCAAGTCCGGTAACAGGTTCTGTTGTTCCTGCAGCTTTCCCAGACTTAGAGTTGAGCCACCTTTTTACCTCCTCCACTTCCTCTACTATGACCGCAATGTTTTTTGGTGGTTCTCTGTCTGACAGCCTGATAACAACAATGACGTACACCAGAGTGACCAACTGTCAGTTAGTTGGTTACTGTGACCATGATGACAGTTATTCATACTGGCTAACAGATTTGTGTTTGCATACAGTTTATGAATGCAGATTACTAAACATCCAAAGATGGTCACTTGTAGCTCAGAAAAAAATCAAAAGATAAAGAAAGAAAAGTGGTGATGGCCAAAACGCGAATGCTAAGGCAACAAAATGGCGAGTTCAGAACTATATGGTGACACCAGGGTGACCACATCCATCTTATACATCCAGCCGATGATACATATACGAGGTGAAATGAAAGTAAAGTACCCAAGACATAATCAAAGATAGCCAGTGGTGTTAAGATAGCACTTCAAGAGATGTAGTTCCTCTTTGCTCTCAACTCAGACAGTTTACCTGCATGCAACAAAAGCTTGCTCAAATGTGACGGCTTATAATGACTTCAGGATTCATCTCCTGCCATGCCAACCTGCTGCGAAGACTCAGTGCTCCCCCTGTAGTTTGGGTAGTCAGCGTTAATCGCTAATGCTCTTTTAACAACAATAATTTACATATATTATGTAAATTGGAGCAATTACCAAGTGGTTAGCTTTATTCCTAATAGCTGCCAGGCTTCATGCCATGCTAATGACTGTTAAGTGCTGCAAGGACCCTGACGGGGTAAATACAGCTTTCTCTCCAGAACTTCTTGGATCAATAGCAGCAGAGCAGCAAGGATGACACAATGAATCTACGCATAGTAAGGAGAAACCGATTATTTGTGTGTCTTGCCTTCTACAAAGGCTTTGGATTGGAGAAGATGAGACACAGGAGTGAGGATTGAATTACCAAAGACATAAGGCGCTTTCATCAAAGGTCCTTCTGATGTGAGCGTGTATGTGTCTTTAGATGGGGTGGTAACAGATCCTGTGACGCACATAACTCAAACAGAAACAATATAACAGGCATCTTGTGGCCGCCTAAATCGCCCAAGTCTGATGATGGATCAGTTGTACCACAGGTGGGCGATGACTCAAGGGTTTGAAGGACTTAATTACCTTGGTGGTGGTGCATGTGCTGACTGCATGTTGCAGTGGTTATTCACTCTGCAGCTCTGCTAGTGCTGGCAGCTTTGTACAATCGTCAGTTCGATAATAAAGAGCTTTACTTCACAATGAGACTGATTTCTCTATTTTTTAGAGAGCCGCTTTGACAATATGATGATAAAGCAAATAGAGCTTGTGTGAGCAGATTTTAAATGTAGTCTTTGCTCACTAGAATAATTGGACTTTCATGAACTGGGACATTTTTAGTGTTACAGATTTGGTAATTATTCCCTGTGCAATATTTTGTTTGTTTGTTTTTTCTTTTCTTTATTTTTGGAAAATGTTTTTTTTCTTTTGTATTTAAAATCTAGGCTGATTTATTGTATTATTAACCAAAGAAGACAAATACATGAGCAATTGTACTGTAATTAAAATTAAGAGACCTTTTTTCCTCTGTAGAATTGCATTTTCATAATAGCTTGCAGTCAGTTGCAGTTAAAAAACCAGGTCACGTTATTAATGCTATTTAACACAGTAAAACGTTTGAATTTTTAGAAAACAGGAAATAATGCTTGTAATAAAATTATAGCACCACATTTAAATTATTTATTTTGTATTTTTGTTAAATGTGTTGAAAGCTACAGTTAGAGTCACAAGTTTACTTATGTTACGCTTGAGCTGACGACCTGGTGTGGTGGAGGGGCTGGAGGGGGGACCGTTGTTGACCAGTTATATTTTTTACCCTGTGTGTATCTATGATTAGGTCAAAGTCTGTTTACATGCTGGCTGGAAGGAGGTCAATATAAAGGACTATGCAGATTAACAACAGATAGATAAAGTGATGCTAAAGTTGTAAAGAATGCTGCAGCTAGCACCTTTCTGCCAGAAAATAAACATGCATTGCATGATAAATTAGCTTTGACCTAAAATAGATGTTTAGGTCACATGTTGCATACCACTGTGGTCACCTCCGTGTTTAATGTCCCCTAGGTACCTGCTATCTGGGACAAACCAACCCTTTAGCTATTAATACAGACAAAAACAAATATCTGCTTGTTTGGTTGATTCCTGATTAATTGCAACTGCAACACAGTTATGTAATGCTAAAGATGCTTTGATAAGCTTGACATCATGCGCTACCACAATATGATATAATTAACTGCTAAATTCATGGGATATAAAAGGTTCTCATGAGTTCAAAGCACAATGAAGCACTGTTACATTTGTGACATACCAAAATTCAAGATAGGGGTATAATGCCAGTAAAGTGGTATTTTAATTAAATTAAACAGCCTATATAATATATAGTATACGGCTAAGCACTGTTGGGTTTAAACGGGTATTTCACTTAGTTGTAATGGAAAAACCTACTAAATGGAAAAGCTGTCATTTTGTTTAGCATGCCATTAGTTACGCAGCCTAACCTTGAAGCCTTAGGTCATGTTTGGAACAGCCATGGTTTACTTTAACGGCACATGTGTTTTTTTTCCAGAAAACCCACTGATATCATTAGTGCTGTGAGCGAATGCAACTTCATCTTTGGAATAATTCTGCTGGCATTACTTACCCTGTGTCACAATGCTAAACCTTAGCCCTAGCTTAACTATGAAAATTAGCTTGACCAGTAAGAGACTCAGTGAAAGAAAAGCATCTTGTCTTCTTTAGGTTTCTTGAAGATGCTTCACCTCTCATTCGAGAAGCTTCTTCAGTTCTAGGAGCAAATGGTGGAGAGCCTCAGCTTTCAAGCCCTATTGGAGTGTCCCCAAGAGGGTCATGGACGCCCTATTGATCCTCTACCTAATCACAAGAGCCAAGCTGTGAAAACGAGTGTAGGTCACAATCAGCCAAGGTTTCGGGTGAGCTCATTGTGAAACATAGCCCCACCCTGATTTCCTGAGGTCAGATGGCCCTGGATGAGAGTGGGCGTTGAGGCGTCTGGGATGGGATCTCAGAACTGGATTATAGATGGCAGACAGTTGGTGTCGTAAACCACTGCCTCTGTTCAAAGATGGTCGTTCACAGTGGACATAGATGGCTTCTTTCACTCCTCTTTCAAACCATCTGTCTTCTCTCTCCACCATTGAAGTGAACATTGGCATCCTCGAAATAGCGACCTTTGTCCTTTAGATGTAGATGGACAGCCAAGTCTTGTCTTGACAACCACTTTATAAATGCATGGCACAACATACAAGAGCTACCTTGATGAGACACGACCATTTGCTCTTAGAACTGAAGAATCTTCTCGAATGAGAGGTGAAACTTCTTCAAGGAAACTTAAAGAAGTCTAGATGCTTTTCTTTCCAAGCTCCTTAGACTACGATGACTTGGATGACTTAGAACCATCACAGACATAATGCTGACATCAGCAAAAATGATCTATGAAAACAATGCCGATGTCATTGTTGGGGATTTCCATACTGTCATTGCCGACGTCAGCCTACTGCTGATTTCATCAGGATAACATCAGCTCTCCTATGAAAACTGCTCATGTCATCGTGCTAAACATGACATTTCAGTATCGCCCTTAACCTCCGGGAGGAGTTTCACTCTTGTTAGAAAAGTAGTTTTACTTAATGGAGAACGCTCACATTTTAATATTGCCAGTTTCTAAATCATAAAAAAAAACTGGATGATACACATAAATGTATTCTTCTTAAATGCAATATCTGCAATGTTATGGGATTAGCTGGCAGCACGTATAACAGCTTACGAAACAACAAGTATTCAGTTCACTAGTTCAAGTCTCCACCTGTTTGTTTTTCTGGTTCTCTCTGCATGTTTTGGTAATTCTGGAATATTCCATCATAACTAAACGATTGTTTGTGATTAATCAGTAACTTTTAGTTTGGCACTCAGCCTTCAGTAAATACCTGCAGACGGAGTGTTTCGCAGGCGGGGCCAGGATATCCTACAACCCACATGCTGCATGTTTACATGTGCAGAGAAAGGTTGACCGTGACTGTTGTAGCACATTCTTGTGTAAATCAGCATATTGCCATGCTGTGCATCACTGGTAGTAAAAATGCACAATCATTGCAGTTTACTACAGGTCAGGCTGACACCGACACGTGGTCTTGAAGTGTCACCTCTCCTCCTGACAGTTCCAGCCTTGTCTTCTTTCAGCGCACTGGCTTTCATGATGACTGAGCGTCTCTTCAGTATCCACTCTCGGCTGTTATTAGTGACTTGACAGTTATTAACTGTGAAAGCTGCTGTCCTTGAATAGAGACACACATGCTGTTAACTCCTCTACTTGCTGCTGCCAGGGGCAACCAGAAAAGAAACACTACAGAACTTACATAAGCTTCAGTTCAGTGATTATACTTTGCAAGGCAGGCTTTGTGTTGCATAGGTATTATTTGAAGTACTGTATTATAATAGCTCGAGTGCTCCCTGTTACACGTGGGTATTATAATATAGACTCTCTAAAGTGCTCTTTACTTAAGCTTGTCTCTGGTTTTTGATCCTGAAATTGAAACTGTAACAAGATGGCTATTTTGAGAATGGCGTCCTTTTGCCGACGGCAGTTCTACACCATGCAGATCATTAAACGTTTAATTATTTTCCTTCCCCATAATCTATCATTGCTTTACTCTACTGTGCTACCTCATCTTGAGCCACCCCTCACTTCTTTATAATTTACCTCCAAAGAGCCAGACTTTCTTGATCTTGTGGATTATGTCTTCGAGTTTTCTGAGGGTCTTTTAAAGTTGAGTATTGGCAATTAGAGTACTTCCTCTGTTTTGGGTTTTTTTTTTGCATTATTCTTTTGCTTATTTTGTATTGTGCATTTTGAATCCCTATCAGGTGGGTTGTATTGTGTTGTGAGTTTATATTACATGTCCGTATCATGTGATAAAATACAGCTAACAAGCTAACAAACTGTTCCTTTTCTTATAAGAAACAGTACTTCAGCCGTGCCTTTGATTGACCCTTCAAATCAGACCTCAAGCCTGTTTCTCTAATCTCTATGCATCTAGTTCCCATCATATGCTCTGTTCACTTATGCAAGTCACAAGATACCAATGAAATAATGTTGCCTGCTTAACATGAAGGAGTGGTCCGTGAAAAGGGGGATTTTTAAGTGTCTGAATTTTAAGGATGGTCTCCACATAATTTTACAATGCTTTGAGGTTCGACTAATGCTACACCGCCTTCTTCTGCAATGAAACTAACTTAGAGATTTAGTGCAGATACTCACATTTAAGTATGCATCAAGTACAGATTAGATATATATATGAGGATGTAGATCTTATAAGGATCTCTTGTCATATTGAAATCTGCATCTGAATGCAATGTTTTCACCCACAATGCAGAGATAACACTGAATACACCAATAACAAGCATCAGCTCTGTAGCCACTGTAAACTGAAAGCAAGTATGTTTTTTTTCTGCAAAGTTTACTCTAAGCTAATGTTTATCATTCTCAGTGGAAAACCAATAAAGTTGTACAGAAGTGTGTCTCTAAGGCGCAAGTTTAATGATTTTTCTCAGCAGTTCTGAGAGTGTGAGTGCGGAGAAATGTGTGAAATAAATCAAATGTTCAGCATTTCACATTAACGTGTTCGTGCTAATGCTTCGGTTCTACCTGCTCCTGTCACTGCATGCATCAGCGACCTCGTCAGCAATCCACTTTAATGGTGCTCTGAAACAGGCTGCAGAGAAATGGAAGCACGCTGAATTCTGTGAAGTAAAATAGGGAGAAAAGTTCTCGGAAAATAATATCCTGAATGCAGTTAAGACCAGAACTGGCCGGACAAAGACCCAACCTGCTGGAAGGCTTTGGAAAATGTACCCAGATTTTGTACTTTCTGAACTTTTAACTCTTGTTTCAAGTGTTTCATGTGTTTTGCAGCTTTTGCTGTTAATAAAGGGTCCATCTGCATTGCCATTCATACTACACCAAAGTAGTTAAGCAATAGATAAACAATTAAATAACAGAAAAGTTCCTGTTTTCCACTAGAAAATCATGTCTTTATCATAGTGGGTGTGCAGTTTCTTTGTTAAAAGGACAGTTTGAACCACCAGACGTTTTTCTGTCTTTTTACAGATTGATCATGTAAAGAAACTGAGACAAACTCATGAAACTGAACTTGTTTGTTTCATATTAAAATATCTCTGGGATTACACGTTTAGTTCAATGAGGGCAGTTTCACTTGTCAGGCCTACTTAAGATCAAAGTGGGCTTTATGTGGCCCACAATATAAGAGGAGGCTAATAAAATATCCAGCTTAACTACTTACAATGGAATCGCTGAGGTGCTATGATTTCTTTGTTGACAGAGTTCAGGTTTAACCTGTGAATCATCACTAAAAACAGCCAACTGGCAAACAAATCTCCTCCCTTGTAGATGGAAAACCTGGAGACAGGATGTACTGACCAGGATATGACACAAAAAGAAAATAAGAATCCTTGTGGCTTTTATTTGACATCTGGAGAACATCTGGGGTACAACAATTATTTATACAACCTATATAAAAGATTTATACTACAAAGGAAAATAATAAAAAGTCAAAATTACTTTGATTTCTCTGAAATAATTATGAAATTGTTTATTAGATCTGCGGTGCAAGCTTTAATATGGAAGACAAAAGAAATGAAATATATAAAGATGTAAATGACGCCACAGAAAAGCCTCCAAGCTTACTCTGCAGCTACTTTCTACAAAACAAACATGTTAAAAGCATTTTCCTCAGAAAATATCTGAAAAGCTAAAAAACTTAGTTTTAGTATTCTTGTTTTTTATGGATTTAAATGATACATTTCTGACATTCATGTTTGTTACTTTGGATTTTCCAACTGTTAATGAGAATGAAATAACAGTGTGAACTGAGTGGAAGAAACATAGCCTTCCCCAGTGTCCTTAAACAAGTTTTAGTGGGTCCTCTTGCATCTATATTAATATCCATTTTATAACACTTAGAGCTACCAAAAGATCAGTTTTTGACAACTTTTTAATCATTAATTAATCAGTAGTTGTGGCAACAAACCTGACTTTAGGGAGTGCCACAAAATACAAGCTAGCATATAACGGTCAATCTGAGTTACTATAACCTGCCTGTAGTTGCTGCATGTCTACAAGTGACTTTGCAACCCATCTCATATACAGTAATTGAATCAATGTCTCATTGTAATGTTGACTGACAGGTGTCCAGATACAGGAAGCTGGAGCCAAGTGGCACCTGCTGGGCCTCGACTTTGCTACTTCAAGTTATTAAACTGAACATCATTACTAGGTTTTAGTTATTGGTGCCTTTTGGAGCATTTTTAATAGATCATGTGATTCCTTTCAGGGCTTGTTGTGAGATCAAGACTATCCAATAACTTTGTGGTTTAGTTTCTGCAAGTGAAATTCTGTTACTTTATTAGTTTGTTACTTAAAACTAGTTAAAAGATATTTGCAGTGGGGGACTCAAGCCAATTAGTTGTAAACTGGTTGCTGACTGGTTGTCATGTTGTTGCACTGTAGTTAAATGTTTATATAAAAGTAAGGTCATCATTCTGCAGCAACTAAATCCTCATTTGTGGAAGTGTTTTTGTTTCAGATCCATCAGGTTCTAGTCGGATTCTGAATGCAGATATTTGTAATTTGTTTTGTTTTTTGTACATTTCTGTGCTTTTGGATGGTAACAGGTTTGGGATTTTTGCCAGTTTATCTCAGTTAATCACTGTATTATCACAAAGAGACTGCACGTAATAGCCAACTTGACTCCATTCAGTCTCAGACCGATAATAGACTGATGCCTTTATATTGCTGTTTTATTGCTGTCTTGATTTACCAAAGTCACTATGAGAGCTACTGACCGTGAGTGGTCGCAGACCTGGTTCACATCTTTGAAGCAATGATTTCAAAGGCAAGGAGATCACAAGTTCACGATACCAATACTGATATGTTTGATTATATGATTTATGAGATTAATCATCATCACTTTGTAAATTCTGAATTCTGAACAGATTTTGATGACCACTAAATGACTGTGATTTTTTACTTTCCACTACAATTAGTTAACACAACAAACACATTTTACAGCTCATGCATTTTGAAACTGTTTTTTAACTATTTTATTTATTTTGGAGACCTAAAATGTAAATATCCCTGTCTCTAAAGGGCTTTTCTTCAGCTTTTATTTACTATAATTATAACAGACATGACGGTCAACATAAAAAGGTCCAGACATTTTTCATAGTGCATGTTTGGGGTATATTTATTCATTTCCCAAAAAAGATAATAAATATTAATTTAACACAATTCAGTGGGTACATGGGCTCAAACATATTGGTCTAGTATTGATCAAATACCAATACTAGTATCAATATTTGGATTGGTCCGTCAACCTTTAATGTAGATGGAAGCAAAGCTTTGACCAAGAAGACCTTTCAGACAGTTTTATAGGATTGTAAACGCTGGCCTTTTAAAGATTACAGCAGCATGGGAATAATATGGTCACATTAAGTCTGTGGAAATAAAAAAAATCACTAAGTAACGTGAATATGGTTACTGATCAGCTGAAAAACAATTGAAATTCAACTTTTCATGAGCAGAACAAAGAGACAGAAGATGCAATCAGGAAACGAGAGCACGAGACGAGCAGAGCAACACAGAAATGAAAGAGACATGTGAAGAAGGGGAAAGTAGTTCAAAAGGAGCCATTGTCATAGAATAGAAGCAAAAGTTATGTTATCAAATCGAAAACAAAATTGAACAAATCATTGGCGACTACAGTGTGATAAAACTGCTTCATTAATATTAATGCACTTGTTCTTTTTTCCCTAAAGGTCTTTTGTTGTGGTTATTGTTCTTTTTGGACTTGGATTGCACTCATTTTGTTTATTTCAATTTAAGGTTATGAAAGCCTTTTGATAGAGCACAGTGTATCACGGATTCATTTTAAATTGTCATAAATTGTGCAAGTGATGCAATTACTGGGTAAAAACCTGAGCATTTATACGCTGAACACAGGCAGGGTTGTGTTACACTGTGGCAAATAACAAAATATGACAAAAATGAGAAAACTACCAAAAAGAACTGCTTGCATGGAGAATGTAAGAGGCTGTATTTTTGTTCATTTGTGTAAACTTGCATTTCAGCCTTACAGCCATCATTGCTGCAATAAGCTGTTGTAAAACAGCTGCACATCATTGTCACTTTTAGAGCAATAAAGGGAGCTGCCTGAGAATGTGATGCAGCAAGCACGAGGCCAGTCCAGCATGTGGGTGTGTTTATGTTTGGTCTTTGCCTAATTGCATAGGAGTGTTCATTATCTATTGCCTTGTCCTTAAGCATGACAAACATGTACCATGTGTTGAATGATTTTATCGTGTGCATCTCGAGCTGTGACGCCAGCATCCATTCTTATCATCACGTACAAGTTATCTTGCAGTCATTATCGTGACTTACACACTGCAAAACAGATTGAGAAATGTATGCAAGTAGAGTTAAGATTGAAACAATCTCTTGTGAGAGCCTTGTACTTTCAAAGAAATCAGCTATGAGACTGGACAACGGAGGATTGCAGCTCTGCTGAAAGGGAAATGTTTATGACAGGTTTCTTAGAAGTGCCGTACGCTCAGACCAGTGTTGAACCTCGCTGGTCAGACCCGGTTTGGTCTGGTTTGGTACATTTTGTGAAACTCCAAGAGGTCAAAACAGAAGACGAGCACTACATTTTTTTTCATTTATTATGTAAACACATGTAACGCTGTTAAATCCATGCAAATTTTATTTTTAGTTATTTTGCAATAGTTAAAATACAATGAAATGTCTTTTTTGTTACTAAAAACTTACCCAACATTGTGCCTTAAATGCATCACATGCAGGCTTTCAAAAGGATAGGTAGAAAAGAGGACAGCTGTAAAGACACACTATCTGTTTCTTTGTATGGGATTGAGCCTCTTTAAAACATAGCTGTGCAGAACAGGTAGGTTGTAGGCAACACATGGACCGACATACAGAGATTTCTTAAATTATCAATGCAGTATTTATCTACATAGCTACATAACAAGCAATGGAAAAAAAACACTGAAATACAGGCATTAGGGTTCATTTTTGGCTCTGATTTTTCTGCTTTTGGATTAAAATTATAGTTGAAATCACCTAATTTCCATAACAGTTTCAGTTTTAGTAAGCACGACATTTAAAACGCTGGCTTACTTCAGTTGATGTTGCTGCTCATCAGTGCAGACCTGCATGTTAGCACTTCCAGCACACTGTCTTGTCATTATGAAAACAGAGTGACATCAACAGACAGACAAACAAATTTTTCATTACTCATCTGGAAATAGTATACACAACATACTTATTGTTTTTATTATAAAGTCAAAAATATGTATGCCATAAAAAGCATCAAATATTGTTTCAATGTTAGTTTTAGCCTTTTTACTCATTATTGTATGGAGGGCATATCTAAGTGGAAAGATTTTAGTAAATCACCGCAGGTATTACAATAAAACACATTTTTTCCAGATATTTCCAGTTTGCCACCAAGTCATCTTGTTTCTCTTCTTGGTTACTGTTTACTGTTGACAGTCTGTCACATCAACAGTCATCACGCTTGACGTGACATGTTTCACACCGTGTTCTCAGTTTTCAGTTTAGAAATTAACAACATAAGCCGAGATGCTTTACACCATACGTCATGATGACTCTGGCAAGTTCTACAGTAACTGCTCAAATAACACACTACAGCACCAGTTTACTAGTGTTGTAGACATATCTACCTTGTTACTGTTACTATTTTCCTTCTGTATATGAACTGAACACTTAACACAACAGAAATAAAATGATATGATGAGGGGGAAAAAAAGCTTTCCTACTTTAGAGGAGAGGACACATACTCACGGAGAGGCAGCTTTTCAGTGTTATGGTCCTCGTCTGTGGAACAGCCTGCCGGAGGAGCTCAGGGCCACAGAGAACGTACATGTTTTTAAGAACAGGCTCAAGACCCACCTTTCTAATTTAGCTTTTAACTAACGTTTATTTATTTTATGCTTATTTCTTCTATCCTGTTATTCTATTTATATTATTAATTTAGTTTTTACCTAATATTTATTGATTTTATTCTTATTCATTTTTTATCTTCTTACTCTGTTTATACTTATATTTATATTGTATCCCACTCTTATTTATTTTATCTCTTTATCCTGTTTATATTCTTATTAGGTTATATCTCCAGTGTTTCCTCGGAGGGGGCTCTCTGTACCGGGGCTGTGATCGACCGTGGCTGGGGCTCTGTGGGTCTTCTCAGCCTGGCTGGGGGGCTTCTTTGCCTCCCTCCTGCTGTGACTGGCTACCGGTGCAGACGGCTCCCTGTGATAGTGTTTCCTCACTTGGCTAATGCGTATCCAGCTTAATATTATTCTTTAGGTGTGTGTGTGTGTGTGTGTGTGTGTGTGGGGGGGGGGGGATGTGTGTATTCATGATCGTTTCTGTTAATGAGAGTGTGGGGAGTGAGTGGGAAGGTGGGGTGGGCTGCTTTTAACCATGTAAAGCACTTTGTGCTACAGTTTTTTTTTGTATGAAAAGTGCTTTATAAATAAAGATTGATTGATTGATAGAGTCTGTACCACTGTGACAGACTACAAAACATAGCCTGAGAGCTGTGTATTCTTCATGAGAAGGAGGGAGTGTTTTGGGAGGTGGCAGAATTATGCTACTTCCAATGAAAAGACAGTCTGAGTGCCATCTGGGATCTTCTCCATTTGTTTTACTGTCATTTGTTTGGTTAGGATTAGAGACTAAAGCTATTTGTTTGGGTTTAATGCACAGTCACAGTATAGGTAAAGAAGCAAAGTCCTGTTAACTTGAAGTTAGATACTATAGTTACAATAGTTATACACATTTAAACAGCAGAACACGTTTCTTTTTGTTGTTTTCTCTATTTACTTTTTTTTTATTTATACATTGTCAGCTGACAGAATAGAATAGAATAGAATAGAATAGAATAGAATAGAATAGAATAGCCTTTATTGTCATTGTACAGGGTACAACGAAATTGGAGTGCCACTCCCTTGGTGCAAAAATACAATAATAAATGTAAATGTAAAATATAAAGGTGCAATAAAACAAACAATAGTAAGTACAATATATACAGGATAGCAGCATTAATATAATGACAGTAAGAATAGCAGCATAATAATTGACGGTGACAGTATGGAGTAGCTAAGCAGTTTCAATTGTTTTGTGCTTATTTACTATGGTGATAGCTCTGGGAAAGAAGCTATCCCTGAATCTGTTTGTTCTGGTTTTATGTGACCTGTATCGTCGGCCTGACGGTAATAGTTCAAACAGTTGATTGCTGGGGTGAGAATGGTCCTTGATGATATTGCCAGCTCTGCTGAGGTACCGAGAGTTTGCAATGACCTCCAGGCTGGGCAGAGAGCAGCCAGTGATCTTCTGGGCTGTGTTGATGACCCTCTGCAGTACTTTCCTGTCTGCAGCTGAGCACCCTGCATACCATGTTGTTATGCCGTACGTTAGGATGCTCTCTATGGTGGCTCTGTAGAATGTCACCAGCAGCCTCTCCTCCAGGTTGTTCCTCCTGAGCACTCTCAGAAAGTGGAGACGCTGCTGGGCCTTTTTTACCACCGCCGTGGTATTTGCAGTCCAGGAGAGATCATCAGAGATCTGCACGCCCAGAAACCTCATGGAGTGTACCCTCTCCACACAGCTCCCGTGAATGTACAGTGGGGCCGGGTCTGCTCTGCCCTTCCTGAAGTCCAAGATAAGTTCTTTAGTTTTCGTGGTGTTCAGTTGGAGGTTATTAACTGAACACCACTCAGTCAGTCTGTTGACCTCATCTCTGTAGTCCGACTCATCCCCCCTTGAGATGAGTCCAACCACGGTGGTGTCGTCCGCAAACTTTATGATGGTGTTTGAGAGATGGGTAGGGGAGCAGTCGGATGTGTAGAGCGTAAACAGGAGGGGACTCAGAACACATCCTTGTGGAGACCCGGTGCTGAGTGTGATGGTGCTGGACAGGTGGGGGCCGAGTCTGACAGACTGTGGTCTATTTGTCAGGAAGTCCTTGATCCAGAGGCAGATGGGGATGGAGAGTCCCAGGTGAGACAGTTTCTGGACCAGGATCTCCGGGATGATGTGATTGAATGCTGAGCTGAAGTCCAGGAAGAGCATTCTCACATAGCTTCCTCTGTGCTCCAGGTGACTCAGCGCAGTGTGGAGTGCTATGGTGATAGCGTCCTCGGTGGATCGATTAGTCCTGTAGGCAAATTGGTGGGGGTCCAAAGTGGGAGGCAGACTGGCCCTGATGTGCTGACAGACCAGTCTCTCAAAGCACTTCATCACTACAGGCGTAAGTGCAACAGGCCTGTAGTCATTTGGGCTGACCACAGCTGTCTTCTTGGCGATGGGGATGATGGTGGAGGTTTTGAGGCAGGGCGGGACGGTGTTTAATGACAAGGAAAGGTTGAAGATTTTAGTGAAGACTCCGGTCAGTTCGTCAGCACATGCTCTGAGAACCTTTCCATGTATTCCATCAGGACCTGCCGCCTTCCTGGGATTCACTGACCTTAGAGCACACCTCACTTGATGCTCCCTAAGTGTTAGTGTGCCGGTGCTGGGGGCGGGTGGAAGTGGTGTGACAGCTGAGGGCCTGGTCGTCTCAAAGCGGGCGAAGAAACGATTTAGATCCTCAGCCAGCGAGGCATCAGTCCTAGATGTCGCCTGGTTATTGCTTCTGTAGTTGGTAATGTGATTGATCCCCTGCCACATTTTTCTGGGGTCATTGTCAGCAAAGTGATCTTCAATCCTCCTCCTATAGGCAGCCTTAGCTTTCCTGATGCCTCTACTCAGGTCTGCCCTGGCCGCCCTATACGCAGCCCTGTCCCCTGACTTGAAGGCAGTGTTGCGGCTTTTTAGGAGGGACTGCACTTCGCTATTCATCCAGGGTTTTTGATTTGGAAACACCCTGACCCTTTTGTTGACGGTGACATTATCAACACAGTTCCTGATGTACGAGAGTACAGTGTCCGTGTACTCCTGGAGGTTGTGGCTGGAGAATAAATCCCATACAGTAGATGAGAAGAAATCCTGCAGTTGAGAGAGGGCTCCTTCAGGCCAGGTTTTTATTGTCTTTGTCTGGGGCTTTGTTTTTCTCAGCAGGGGGGTGTAGGTGGGGGTGAGGGACATGCAGAGGTGGTCAGATCCAGCCAGGTGGGGGAGGGACAGGTGGGACAGCAACAATCATCGCAAGGCAGAGGCCCTAAAATATTTGAGAGGACTTCTATGAGCAAGCATTTGGCAACAGTGGGGAAGAAGAACTCACTTTTAACAGGAAGAGACAGAACATGAATGCGGGAGGTGAAGCCATCTGCTGTGACAGGTTGGAGGGTAATGGAAGAGCATGTTTACCGTGTCATATGTTTCTTTAAGCCTACCGAGCATCTGAGACTGAGTTGAATTAAGATGGCACCAGTTTATGTTCATTAGCTTTACCAGCTTCTGAAATCACAAAGTAACACCACCCCAGATTAAAGCCAATGTAATGTTTTGGGGTTTGTTTGTTTTTTTTAGTTTTATATATATCAACATCAACTATTGTGAAGAAAGTGTAGGAATCATGGCTTCATAATCACAACTGCTGGCAGATCAATAAGAAGAGAGTGGCTCAGGCTGTGAATCACAAGAAATCAGACAAATAGAAACCTGAACTCTGGTTTCATAACCACATTCTTCATTCTGCTTGCTTTGTGTTTGGGAGACTAAGAAAAGGTGAAGACATGTGTGCTTTCCTGTGATTGTGTATATGTGTGTGTGTGTGTGAGGTTTGTTTTTTGTAGAGGAGAGGAAAGGGGTCATCACGGCTATCCCAACATCCCAGCTTATCTTGTTTGTGCGTAGAGCAACAACAACAGGACGATGAGCCAACGAACACAGCACTGGGCTCCTCAGAGGCTGCCTGGCCAAGAAAGGCAGAATGTTACATCAGATGACCTAACATCCACAGTCTCTTCATCAGCACTGGTTATAGGAAAACAGAATAAAGTAGAAGCAGCTAACATTCACTCAGCATGTTGGGAACTAGGGATGGACCACTCTAATACTTGATCAGCTATCATACCAATCCTGACACAAAAAGCTAGATCAGATATTGGTGACACTATGCTGCTGTGTGGGCTGTTCAAATGGTCTCCACAGTCTCCAGATCCTAATTCAATAAAAGCACCTTGGGGATGCAATGGAGTAAGAGATTCATGTCATGGATGTGGAGCAGTTGCACCAATATGGAACGAAGTCTTTGAAGAATGCTTTCAGCCAAAATGTGCCACAAAGATAATAAAGATAATAGTTCAGCTTAGTTTATATCTTAGTTTTGTTGTGTTAATTATTGTTTTACAGTGTAGGAATTGGTCACAATATAAAGAAATTTAAGAAAAAGAATTGGTTTAAAAGCAAATTTTCCCATCAGCTTCTGTAGCCGTTGGTGTTTATAGGAGAAAAACACAAGATTTTCCAACAAGTGTGTTATTATCGAAAGGTTGCCTGAACATCATGTGTCATTTCATCACTCTGTTACAAAAGCCAATGTTATGCTCAAAACAAACTGCCAACTGTTATTTTAATGCTCAGTTGGAGCTTCGTGAAGCTCATCTCTGTATTGTAAGAAAGGAAGTTTATTTGCCATTTGCCTGGAAGGAAATGATATTTTCCTTTTCCTTTTCTAACACATATCCCACAGAACTGTCTCATTTTTATCTATTTAGTTATTTAACTGACACAGTATACTATTGCTCCTCTAAGAATTATAGTGTAGCTCCTGCAGGTAGGGTTTTTTTTTTTCTATAACATGAATTTGTCCAGTGTTCTGGTGGAATGAGCCAAAACCCCTGATCATGTCTGGATTAAAGCTATAGGTTATGTAATGTTACATAGTAGAAGGAAATCTGTGACATTTAAAACAATTTTAAACTTTTGGGACAACGTCACAAACCTGTGTTTCTTTTAACAGACTGGTGATTCTACATATGCAGGTTTATGTAAGATGATGGCTCCCAAGTAGCAAGACTGTTTCAATAAGGACTTTGATTGTATCACTTCTTCAAATTTTCCAAATTTCTAAGAAGCGAGGAACTGAGGAGGACTTCATCAGAAGATCGAATTAACATTTGTCGCAGTAAAGCAGCTGTCCCAGTCAGAGGGTCAGCAACAAGGGGAATGACAGCAGACAGAAGAGAAATAATCTCTTCTGTCTCAATTCTTCTTCTGTCTCTTCTTTTACTCAATTTATTTATTTATTTCCATGAGAGTCTTTTACTCAACATTTACTAAATTTGTTCCAATTCTAAGTATGTCTTTCCCACGATCATTTTACCATATCAAATTAAGCATCCGTGATATAGAAAACATTGAATGGGTAAACAAATATGTAACAATAACAATGCTAACAGCAGAATTCTGTGGCTCAGAAACTGTATTTCAAGGTGTTTTGGAAGATATTGTGGTATGCTGGGACCTCGTTATCTCCCATCATGCCTTGCGAAAAGAAGACGAAGACTAACAGTCTTGGTTCTTCCTTGTCATTTTATTTTGATTTCATGATCCTTAACATGTTTTCAGTTAGTGAAAGGTCTGGACTACAGCAGGACATTTTAGCACCTGGACTCTTCTGCTACAAAACTGTGCTGCTGTAATAGTTGCAGTATGTGGTTTTGCATTGTCTTGCTGAAATATGCAAAGCCTTCCCTGAAAATGACATCACCTGGATGACATTATATGTTGCCCTAACACCTGTATATACTTGCATTTGTGGATGGTGGATTGAACTGTGTTCACACACAGTGATTTCTGAAAGTGTTCCTGAGGCCATGCTGTAAACTATGGTAAATGGACTGATTCTTATATAGCACTTTTCTAGTCTCCCAGAGTACTCAAAGCACTACAACATGCCACATTCACTTTCTTCTATGATTTTAAGTGCTTACTAACTAACATTCATACTCCGATGGATGCATCAGAGAGCGACTTAGGGTTAATATCTAGCCCAAGGATATTTGGCATGCAGAATAGCAGGAGCCAGGGATCGAACCACCGACCTTCCGATCAGTACCCCCGATCAGTACCTGCTCTACCCCCTGAGCTGCAGCCACCCTGAAAAAAAACATTCCTGTTTTTTTTTAATATTATTTTTTGGCATTTGCCTTTATTTAATAGCGAGAGTAGAGACAGACAGGAAGGCGGAGACAGAGAGAAGGGGGAAGACAGGCAGCATTGGGCCGCAGGTCAGATTCAAACCCGGGCTGCTGCCTTCTGGCCATGTGCCACCTACTCACCCGCTGGTGCTAAACTGATGCCTAGCATTCCTGTTTTTAATGCAGTGTAATCTCAAGGGCTGAAGATCACAAGCAACCAGTATTGATTTTTAGCTTTGTCCCTAATTGGATTTCTCCAAATTCTCAGAATCATTTGATAATATATTTAAGATTCAATTCAAAGTCTTGGGGAATATTATTCTGAAATTGTTCCACAATTTGCAGATGCAGTTTTCTTGCAGATTGGCGTACCTCTGCTCATCTGTACTTCTGAGAAACTCTGCCTCTCTAAGATGCTCTTTTTTTATACTCAATCATATTACTGACCTATTGTCAGTCAACTTAATTAGTTGCACAACGTTCCTCCAGCTGTTTCTTTTTAGTACCAGTTACTTTTCCAACTTATTTTTGGGATGTGCTGCCATCAAATTCAAAATTAACTAATATTTTTCATGTGATATTAACATGCCTGAGTTTCAACATTTGATATGTTTCCTATGTTCTATTGTGAATAAAATGTGGGTTTATGAGATTTGCAGGTCATTGCATTCAACAAAATAAACAATCTTTGCTAAGCAACACAGAAAAATTATCATTGTGCTGAAATAACTTAGAGCTGTGTGTGTGCTTAAGTAATTAATCATTTATGCATGTGCATGCATGCTCATGAGTGCGTGCATGTGAATGGCGGTACATTAGTGATTAAAGGTCACAGTCTTTATCTGTGTAACCTTGCTCATCCAAGCACAGGATGATCCCTCCCAACATTCTCTCTCATCACTGTGACCTTCCCACAGTGTTCAGCGTCTCAGCTTCTCACAGCTGTGCTTCTCACACACATTTGTAATTGTATGCTTGTGAGGACAGTAATGGGTAAAATGGATTGCCTATCTGCACCTCAATCTTTACTATAACCTAATTCTAACATGAAAAATCTTTGTTATGCTTTGTTTTTTTGCTGCATCCCATATGGCAATGATCAATTATATTACCTCTCACAACATCCTAAACACACAGTATTTGTATTCACAGCCACTGTGTAAACTCATGAACAGAGACAAGAGGTAATGATTGTCCTTTTACACTCCTAGCTTATGACCCTTTTCATGGGTAGGGACACAGACACTGGGTTTGTGTCGTCATTTATTCCTACTTTTATTGAAAAGGGCAATCTCAATGCACACAGTGAATAAACCAATGATGCAAGTGCAATAACAACTGGAATTTGGATGTTCTTTTCCTATTTTGCAGTGTAAATAGCTGGCATTTCATCTGAAAACAACAGATATTAGAAAATGAATTTTACCACTGCAAGGATGATGTTGCAAAGACTGGTTTGGTGCCATTTAACTGATCAGTTCAGTTTTTGCTTTTTTTTTAACATTATTTTATTTATTTATTTTTGGCATTTTGCCAAAGTGGCGAGAGAGGGAAGAAGGGCCACGGGTCAGACTTGACCCAGTCCACAGCTTTCTAGACATGCGGCATGTGGTCGTCTGCTCACTCCATGACCTAAAGTGGTGCCACGGAAGCTTACTTTAAAATGATTATGTAGAGTTACGCATTCTGAATTAGCTTCAGTAATTACCTCCTCCAAACCATCAGTGTGTCTTTTAGAACCCATTCCTACAAGACTGCTGTAAGAAGTCCTACCATTAACTAATATTTCAAAATTAAATATGATCCTTTATGATTCCTTATCTCAAAAATCCTTGAAAGAGTAGTTGTCAAACAGCTAACTGATCAGCTGCAGAGGAATGGCTTATTTGAAGAGTTTCAGTCAGGTTTCAGAGCTTATCATGGTACAGAAACAGCTTTAGTGAAGGTTACAAATGATCTTCTTATGGCCTCTGACAGTGGACTCATCTCTGTGTTTGTCTTGTTACCTCAGTGCAGTCTTCGATTCTGTTGACCATAACATTTTATTACAGCAATTAGAGCATGCCATAATAAATGTATTACAGGTCCTACGCTGCAGTAGTTTGAATCATATTTAAAGACTCCAATTTGTTCATGTAAATTCACACACTAAGGTTAATTATGGAGTTCCACAGGGTTCCGTGCTGGGACCAATTCTGTTTACATTATACATGCTTCCCTATCATTAGAAGGCCTTGCATACATTTTTACTGCTATGCAGATGACACCCAACTTTGTCTATCCATCAAGTCAGATAACACACACCAATGAGCTTAACTGCAGGAATGTCTTAAAGACATAAAGACCTGAATGACCTCTAATTTTCTGCTACTAAATTCTGATAAAACTGAGGTTATTGTACCTAGCCCTGAAAATCTTAGAAATATGGTATCTAGCCACATGCTTACTCTGGATGGCATTACCTTGGCCTCCGGTAACACTGTGGGGGATCTTGGAGTTGTTTTTGACTAGAAATTGTTCTTCAATATACATATTTAACTAATATGTCCAAAATTAGAAACACCCTGTCTGAGAATGACGCTGAAAAACTAGTTAATGCATTTATTACTTCTAGGCTGGACTACTATCGTTCGTTATTATGAGGTTGTCCTCCCTGAAAAGCCTTCAATTAATCCAAATTTCTGCAGCAAGAGTCCTGACAGGGACTAGAAAGAGAGAGCATATTTCTCCTGTATTGGCATCTCTCCATTGGCTTCCTGTTAAATCCAGAATTAAATTCAAAATCCTGCTTCTCACATACAAGGTCTTGAATAATCAGGCCCCATCTTATCTTAATGACCATTATAGTACCATATCACCTCATTAGAGCACTTCGCTCTCTCACTGCAGGCCTACTTGTTGTTCCTAGAGTATTTAAAAGTAGAATGGGAGGCAGAGCCTTCAGTTTTCAGGCCCCTCTTCTGTGGAACCAGCTTCCAGTTTGGATTCAGGAGACAGACACTATCTCTACTTTTAAGATTAGGCTTAAAACTTTCCTTTTGATGAAGCATATAGTTAGGATTGGATTAGGTTACCCTGAATGCTCCCTTAGTTTTATGCAGCAAAAGGTTTAGACTGGGTGATTCCCATGATGCACTGAGTGCTTCTTCAGTCACCCTTTTCACTCACTAAGTGCTTATACACCTCTTTGCATTTAGTTATTTGTTATTATTAATCTCGGCCTCTTTTCACCAGCATGTATTTGTCCTGTCTTCCTCCCCTCACGCCAGATGGCCCCGCCCCTCCCTGAGCCTGGTTCAGCTGGATTTTCCTTCTGTTAAAAGGGAGTTTTTCCTTCCCACTGTCACCAAAGCACTTCCTCATGTGATGTCATATGATTGATGTATTCTCTGTTTTCTTTGTATTTTTGAATAGTCTTTACATTACAGTATAATATTTGTGGTGGTTGCCTGTTGCCTGAATTTTTGAGTTTCTGTTTCAGATCCGTGAGGCTGGACTCTGAATTGTAGTAGTTAATGTTAATTTTGCTTCACATTATGTAAACAGCAACAGAATCGTGATTTTTCGCAGATCATTCATCCCAACAGCAGTTAGACTCTATAACTCCTCAATCACGATGTCATAAGTCTCTGGACACTGTGAACATCCACGGTCACCACTTCATGCATAATGGACCTTCCATGTGTATGGACATGTGCAGGTATATATGTATGTATATGTATACATATGTATATTTAGTGTGTACATGTGTGTGTGTACATGTCTATAAATAGGAATAGTAGTGGTACAATAGCTATATCAAGCGATATAGTTTGTGTCTTCCATATTTCCAACCATATCCATAATCACATACTGTGTATGCTACCATTGTATATAGTGTATTATACTGTGTGTGCTACCATTGTATATAGTGTATTATCCTACTTTTTTCATTGACTGTACATATTTGTATTTTTGTATTTCCTTCTGATATCTGTACGTGAGCTGAGGTGACGCAAAAATGTCCCTGTCGTGGGATCAATAAAGTCTTATCTTATCTTATCTTATCTTATTTTTGCTGATTTATCACAGTTGTTTACTGTAATATCACTAACAGATTTTATATAATTGCCAGCCAATTAAAATTGCAGACTGATAGCAGACAGATTTTGTCTTGTTGCCATTTTATTGCCATCTTGACACAACAAAGTCTCCTTGAAGATAATGAGTGGTCGCGGAACTGTTCCCTGCTCTTAAAGAAATAATTTCAAAGGCATATCATTATTGCACATACAGTGCAATAAATTTGGTTGGAGAAATTTGGTTCTCCAAGGGCTTTTTTCATTAGTGGAACTGTAGCATAGAAGCAAACCAATTTTGTAATGTTGCTTATTCTGGATTGCATGATTAAAATTGGAATCAGACAGTACTAGTGTGGTTAGCTAGCATTAGCGCCTTCAGCCAGCACGATCATCTACTGTATGTGACTAATGGTGTGTACAAAATCAGACCCTTGTCAACTTAATCCCTATTTCATGACTCATTTACTCAACTGCAAGAAGAAAACAGTTGCACAATTCTGCACTATATAATTAGATATGTAGCACAAAATAGCTCATGATATAGACGCCATTTTGAATGATCACATTAAAGCTAGCATTATCTGTCATTTACTATTTCTTTCTTTCTTTCTTTCTTTCCTTCTTTCTTTTCCAAAATGGGGTGAGTTCTCTCTGGGTTTCACTTCATTATCCAAGACAAGGACATTTTTTTGTAATTTTTAACAAATTTAATTAATAACTATTTTCTATACACCAAGCTAACAACCTTTAGTTAATGCATTGTTCATTACTATTTATATCATTGTGCAAAATGTCAGTAAATACTTCAAATTTATATTGAAAAGTATCCTGAAAGCTATAAAATGGTGGACAATCTATAGTCAGACAAAAGCTACAATTGTTGATGTTAGCTAGAACTGTTCAGAAAAAGTAAAGGGCTAATGAAAAACTCAATCCTCCTGGATGGTTTTATAATACTAAAAATTACATCCTAAAATGTAGCTACGTCTATAAAGTATAGGATTCTAGGAAGTAGGTGCTAATAATTAATAATCATTGAATGTTTGCTAGTATTGGCTATTGTAGCTAGGTTGGCTTACACAACACCATTCACCTGAAGCTACTGGTTGTACCAATAAATATATTGAATTGTCCCTCTTATGACTAAGAGAACTTTTTTCTGCCAAGTTTGAATTTTAAGGAGAATTTTTAGATACTGTAATAATATTTCAGAATTTTAGTAAATGTCAGATAAGCAGAATATGCACATTGTTATCAGAATCGGTTATGTGTAGTTAGTGTATGACTCACCTTTTCTTTGCCTTCTTTTGATATTTAAACCTGTGCTGGACTCACATATGCTGATGCTGATAGTTAAAGTCATTATCAAGTCTGAGTTGCATTTAGTAATTGGCTCATATACAGACCAAAAATTATACTTTTTAGAAATCAAAACAGGAAATTAAACACTAAAATCCCACCATATCCCATAAACATTGTTTTCACATAAATCAGTCCTGCATTTTGCACAGTCTCTTCAGACTGGTTCCGTTTACATTATTCATAAGACTTTCACATTGGTAAACAGCAGTGAAATTACTTGCAGCAACACATACCATTGCTCTCATCTAGACAGTACTGACCTTTGCAGTTTTATGGTTCAGAGAGTCGGTGTAATTATACCTGCAGGCTTAACTTTTCACAAATGAATATTAAAGGATAGAAAAACAATAAGTCATCCAAAACTGTAAGGGAAGAAATATTATAAAGTAGGCTGACCAGGGACATGACCGGGGTTTAGAAATCAGTGAGGTCCAGAATTTTTTCCTCTTAATGTTTGATAATAAAGATGTGCTTGTGCTCCAGTGACCTTTAAAAAAAACCCATGAGAGTTGAAATACAATCAAAAACAGAAATTTTGAAAACTGTAAAGGACTTTATTTTGTTGCACCTTCGTTTTTTGCAGAAGCAACTTGTATATATAAAATTACTAGGCTGGTTATAGCAATGAATGTGACATTAAACCGGCCCGAGCCATGGAATGTGCCTCAGGGAACTGGGATTTAGACAGTTTACTGTAGTGTAGGAGAAATCCTCATCATTTCTCACAGAGTCAGTTAATTATAGCAGTTAATATGCAATTAGAAATAATCTCTCTGCATTTCCCTTTTCTTGTAAAACCGAGCATTAGTTCACAACACAGGCAGGTGGCAGCATTAGGAGTTATTTTTCATGATTGCCGATGTGGTTTTATGCACAAAAAGCCTGAGAATGGGTATAAAATATTCAGGTTGATATTTTTAAGGTCGTTTTACATTTAATTTGTTTGTTTATTTCCATAGCATTAAATGAGAATAGATTTACATGTGTCATGTCTGGACTATAAATATGAAGTTAATTTCAACAAGCAATTAGCGTAGCTTAGCTTAGCTTAGCTTAGCATAAAGCAGGGAAAGAGTTTACTGCACATACACGATTGTGTTATAAGTTAGGTGTTTAAACTATATAAAAACAAAAAGCTTCAATGGCAGTTACATGTTTTAATCGTCAGATAACAGGAAGTGTTATAAGGATTTTGCTATTTTCAGTCAGTGCTGAATCTCCTAGGTGGGTACAGCACTGAAACTGACACTATAGTGAGAAAAAAAATCTAGGTAGGTGATTTTAGGAAATCTTTCAAATAATACATCCAGGCTATTTCCATCAGAGGATGCCATTCCTATGGAATTGTCATTGTTATGTAATAGGTCAGTGTTATGTTTCAAGGTAGCATCCTTGACTCAGGGATTCTCAATAGGACTTTGCACTGATACTGTAAGACATAATCAATATTATTTACTCCAACATTCATCTGAGTCTCCTGTACAGCTGTGGTTCAGGGAGTCCACTATTCAGAAAGATGATGATTCGATCTCCAGCCCTCAAAGTTCACACATCAAAGTGTTGTTGGACAAAACACTGAAACCCAAATTTTCACTGATGCATCCATTGATGTGTGATAGATAGAGGTGCACTATGCATAAAATATGGGCTGCATGAATGTGTGTGTGTGTGTGTGTGTGTGTGTGTGTGTGTGCGTGTGTGTGTGTGTGTGTGTGGATGGTCAAATTAGAAAAGTCCACTAATATCAGTTGTCAAACAGATATCCAACTTAGATACAGACTTTCAGTGCAAATGTCTTAAACAGAATGTAAACATGAGTCATTGTTTATTGACGATTTTGTTTGATTGGAGCTTGGGTAACTTGGTTAATATAGATATCCAACATGGACTTAAAGGTGCCTAGTGCTTCCTTTAACAGTGTTGAATTGAATTAGCAGTGGTAACAGTAAGCCAAACACATTGTTTACAAGAGATGAAAAATCAGGCTGGTGTTTGAAGTAGCATTAACACTTGAGGAAATTTCCCTTGTTAGTCGAGCAGGGAGGTGAGTGATTGAGATGCCAGACACAGTGGCAACCTAGATTCAGCCATCCATTTGACTAGAGCACCTACTGCCACTGCTTTGTTTGAGAAGACAGGCCTTACATCAGCACAGTACGAAGCAATGCAGTCACACGTCACACTGACATTACAGCGGTTTTCATACCTTACTCAGAAGGAAACAAACATTGGTTTTATAATGCATCTGCAGATTAAGCACCAAACAATAAAGGCCTTGTTTGTGAGGCTTGCTTTTGAATGTCATCCAAATGTTGTTTAAACACTAAGCCAATGAAATGGAAAACCTCATGCATCTGATTATTGCTCTTTGAACTTAATTAAATTTCAGTCAAAGAACATTTGATTTGATGTTACTGGTTGGATAAAGATCTTTCACAAGATGTTTGGCTTTAGTTTGTCAAAGGCTAACACAATTCTCATAAGTATATAAATCAAAGTATGTGATTGTTGTTTGCTCTTGCTTTCCGAGATCCTAAATTCTTGTCTTTTTAAGCTGTCCTAAGGTCCACCCACCAGACAGATTAGATGAGGTAAGATAATTGTGTCTTCACAACATTCACAACGGCCTACACGACATTATAACCAAGCATAAAAACTAAACAGATATCCATTACACATTTCCTGTGTCTCTTAACTCTTTGTTGTGTCCTCTGTCTTGTAAATGGAGCCAATTTAATGGAGTTACAGTTATTTGGAATTATTTGGGAATTTTGGGGGGGGGGCTACTTGGGAGGATTTGCAAGAACATGTAAGAGCTAAATAGGATGTATTTTATTTCTTAGAGACACAAGTGCAAGAAACATATTTAATCAGAGCAGACAGACCAATCAAAACTAAATGGGCTGCAAATCTGAAAAATTGTTCATATAAAAATATGAATTTTTGCAGCAATCAAGAAACTGAAATACAACACGTGAAAATACGCTGTCTTTCAATACATACTGTCTTCTTACAATATTGCATTAATAACATTTTCAGAAAACTTGAGGCCTTGAGGTCAAGTTCACTGATATTCTTAGTTGATGCACTTATGATATCAATATGAAAATCAGTTAGAGAAGCAACTGAATACAATGCCAAGAGGAATTGCAAAACACCCAATGGCCTCAGTTAGCATGCTAAATATTAAAGTTCATGAGAGTACAGTTAGAAAGGATGAACAAGTATAGCTTGTTAGGAAAGATTAGGTTACAGGTTAGTTTTACTGTTTCAGTTTCAGATAAGACCAAAGTGGAGATGTTTGGATATATCTCGCAGTATTTGGGGAACACCAAGCACAAACATACCATCTGTCAAGCACGGTGTTCGAGGTGTGATGGTTTGGGCTTGTTTTACAGCCACAGAACTTGGGTGCCTTGCAATCATTGAGTCATGAATGGAAGTGTGCTACAGTAAAGTATGAGGATATATCTGTCCGAACTCTTAAGCCTGACCTATATTGGATCACGAAACAGGAAAACGATCCCTTTAAGAGAATTCTCTGAATCTCTTATAGATGGTGCACTGGCTCATTTAAAGTCCTGACCTCAACCTGACTGAAATGCTGTAGTGAGGTAATAAGAGAACTATGCATAAACAAATGCCTGTAAACCTCAATGAATGGAAGCAATCTTGCAAAGGAAAGTTTGGTATAAATTCTCCACAAACATTTAACCCAAGAAATAACATTAAGGAATAATATGATGAAGCCCCGATGACTAACAGTATGATTTCCATGTATTACTGCTATTTCCTCTGCATGTTGTGTTTCTTATCTAAAGACAGCAGTTGGGTGGGAGGCTTGGCAATACTAACATGAATTTGATGTCCCAAGTGTTCATCTAAATGGTAATTTAATTCAATACAGCTTTAAAGGCCTTTTTATCCAGCTACCAATCCAGGTCAAGGGATACACAGACAGGGATTGTAGGAGAAAGAAAAACTATTAAACACAAATGTTCAAAGCTTACAAGACAAATGCTAAAATCAGAAAGCTGATTAAAGTAACTTTTAAAGTAGTGTATGTAATAGCTGCACTAAGCGTCTACAGTCTTGCTACCAGTTCGGTCACTGCCTGATCCATACCAGAAACCCAATTTGTCCTAGTTTGCAAAGTCCACTTTGAACCTCACCTGGGTTTGTGCAGTGAATCATGTTAGTTCTTACTTTGATAATAAATAAAACATAGACCTGATATCCACTCCCACCAGCTCATCCAGGAGGACACCAACGGTGTCCCCAGTTCTGCCAAAAAAATATACTCTCTCCAGCATGTCCTTGCCACGCTGTCCATTATGTGTAGACATTGGTTCATCCCTTGAGGTAGGTGCCTATAATTGATTATAAATCACTGATTCATAGATCAGTGTTATGTGGCTTAACAAACAAACTGAAAATTGTCAGGGACCAGGAATGGACTGAAAATGAGTGAAAAATCAGCCAATGAAAAATATTGAAAAACTGCCACAAAAGCTGGAAAACAATTGCCTGAGAAAGCTTTAAAAAATATACTAGAAAATCTGGCTCTCTAAGGAAATGACAGGTGGCTTCTAAATTGTTCGCAAACCTTTTCCTGTAACTGTGAGACTAACACAATAAAACACAAGGGATTTGTTTCTGTTTGTTTGTTTCTTGGACCGCACGGGGAACAGTGGGAAGCACTGCTGCCTCACAGCCAGAAGGTCCTGGGGTTCAAATCCACCATCTGCCTGGGGCTTTTCTGTGTGGAGTCTGCATGTCCTCCATGGGTACTCCAACTTGCTCCCACAGCTCAAAGCATGCAGTTAGTGGACTTCAGTTAATTGGCGATTCTAAATTGTCCACAGATGTGAATGGCTATCTGCCTCTCTGTGTTAGGCTAGCTGGTGACCTGTCCAGGATGTACCCAGCTTCTCATCCTATGGTAGCTGGGATGGGCTCCAGCCCTCCCCAAACCCTGATTTGGATAAGCTGAAGAAAACAGATGGATGTGGCTATTTGTTTCCATGCCAATCAGTACAAAGCTGCTAAATAACTGGAAATGTTGAATAACGATACTTAAAGATATTTCCAGGCAATATTTAAACCTCAAGAGAGATAAGGCCATGTGCAGCAGACAGAAAGGTCAATGCGGAGTCTCCAGAGAAATTGTGAATGTAGTGAAGTCAAGTCAGAAATGTATTGCATAGTTCACAGAACTATTTTTTACTTTCTTGTTGGCCACACAGTCAAAATGTACTTTTAAAATGTCTGTTAGTTTAGGCTTGAAATTAACTCCGGCACATCAACAAATGCTACACATGTCTTTATAAAACTAATGCCAGCTAGTTAGTGTTACATCAGCGTATAGATATATCAGTCACTCTAGATTTAGTAAAGGCTCCCTTCCTGGTATGTATGTTAGTATGTAATTCATCCACATCCACACACTTTTGTTGTGGCTTCACCCATTTCCCACAGCCTGATGACGACACACAGCGTCAGTCTGTGTCTAAAAACAACAAAGCACCTAGGACGGCTATAGAAGGATTAACATAATGACTCCGATGAGACGCTCATACACACACACACAAATACACGTGCATTTGTGAGTGACAACTTGGCATCGTCTGCCAGCATCATACTGTGAGCTCTCCTCAGCGTAGCAGCCTCAATCTGTTAAACAAAGACGTCAATGTGTGAAGTTTCCTGGCACTGAAGATCGTGCCAGCACTGAGGATGCTCATCACTCTATCTCACACACACGCACACACACACGACATCACAGTACACTAATATGGAAAATGCAGACAGATAATGGAATGGAAAGATTTCTATTTGTATTTTGGCATTTCATCATTTTAATGATTATACATACATTTACATTTATGTCAAAGTATTTTTTAAACTAACATTTCCTTATTATAATAGGAAACTACTGTGTAATATTAAAGAAAAATAAAGGTACATCATAAACTTTAAAGCCATCATATGACATAAACATAAAAATACAATGTGAACTCGTAGCAGTGTAGTGTAATATTGACCCGGTGAAATGGTCCCACAGACGCTGTCAAACCACAACAGCAGTAGACAACTTACAAACTAAACCAACACAAACACTGCTAACCAGCAATTAGCAAAAGCTGCTATTTCGGTCTCACACCGCCTGTCCTGGGATTCAAAATCCACAGGACACCCCTATGAAAATCAACCCCCTCATTACCAGCTTCTTCCGCATCCTTTCATATTTTCACACCAAAGTTGAATCATCTTCCTCAAAAGGAAAAGAATAAGCTATTTTTGTAATCAAGCCTTTGTTTTGTTTTTTTCTTAATTACTTTTTTCCTCTCTCACTCTAATTTTAGCACTTTTTTCCTCACTTCAGGGCTGAGTGAGTCAGGATAAGTGGTGGCAGCTTTTTCCTCCCTCACACAGACACACACACATCACACTGGAGAGAGACGTTGTGAGTCAATCTGTGCAAGCATCGAGTGTTCCTTCTTTATCGTTGCAGCTCTCAGGACACACACACACACACCGAGCTATAGATGCGCGCTGTGTTGTTTGCGTCATCTTCTATTTTCCACTGCTCCCGCTCTGATGTACGCTGAGCCTCCTTTTGCCTCTGAGCGCACTGAATTATTTGTTCGCTTGTATTCAGTGCAGAAGTTCACTGCCTTGAAACCGGCTTTGGGAAAATGACCAGATGAGGGAAACAAACTAATATTAAAAATGCACAAGTCAGTGAGTCAGTAACATGTGAGATGAATCATCAATCATCAATCATCAATCATCATCACAATCATCAAACCTTATTTCCAAAATTTAAAATATACATACAAATTACTTTGTGATCCTCCTATGGGGAGGCCAGGTTCTATTTACAAAGTTAAATGTGTATGCATCCACATGACTAGCTTTCAGAATGCCATATGGTAAAATCCATCAATGAAACAAATCTGCATCGTACATTGTACAACCAAGGGGAATAGGCTGAAAATCTGCTTTTTTATTATTTCAGAATATGCTTTGATAATTGAAAAGCAGTATCCGTTCATATTTCTATTCCACACCACACTGCAGTTTAAACTGGACAAGGCGATGCTGGCTTTTTTACTTGGCCTTTGAAATTTAAATCTCTCCCTATACAGGAGATCTATCCAGGTTCTTTTCCTACTGTTATTTTAACAGAATCGATGCACAACAAACAATATACTGTGCAAAAGTCTTAAAACACTCATTATATATTTAGTCTGTAATATATGTAGGAAAATGGGAAATAGGAACATTGACTTTGCGAAACGTGCAAACATACATAAAAATATAATATATGAAGAAAAAAGACAGTTGCAGCCTGAACTCTCCTGTGCAAGCTTTCTTGTAGATCCTTTTAAGTAGTCTTCAGGAATACTTCCTCAGGCTTCTTGAAGGACATTCAAAGCTCTTTCTTGGGATACTGGCTGTCTTTTGTTCTGTCAAGAGAGCTGCTACCTGCTGCTTAAATAATATTGAGGTTCAGGCTCTGGGGAGGCCAGTCCACGACAGTGTGTTTTGCTGTCCAGGTATGCTTTGCCTGGATAGATTATGGCACTGGAAATGTATTTGGCATCACTGTCATGTTGACAAATTAAGCCACTGCCAATCATATGATTGCAGATGGTATTGCATGGTGGATTAAGACCTAATTTTTCTGTGTTTATAATTCCATCTGACAAAGTCCCAATAGGCATTTACTGAAACACATCCCCAGATCACAACAGAATGGGGGGAAAAAACAAAGAAAAGCTGCAAAATTGTAAAGATAGGTAAGGTAAGGGTAACTTCTACATCATAAGCATCACCATAAAAGATAAAAGAATAATTTATTAAATAAAGAACATAGCTGATAGCTGAGGGACAGGCTGCTGAAGGATGTGCCTGGCCTTGCAGCAAATGATAGAGTAGATCCCAAAGACCAGCATCCTGAAGTGGGTGAGTATTGCCGTGCCAGAGGATTCCTGGGAACCACAGGGAGAAAATACCAGGTAAGCATAAGCAGAAACCATGACTAAACGCTAAAGACTTGGTGGCCTCACACTAACGCAGGTTAGCAGAAGAGCTGGCGAAGACTCGTTGACAGCGCTGGTCTTAAATACTGGCAGCTCAAATTACCGGCAGGTGCAGATCGTGGGTAGAAAGAGGTAGCTCCATTGCGTGCATATGGAGTATGTAATGGAGTGGAGAGATAGTCTTAATATGATGGAGAACACCTTATCACACCTTGCGTGCCCATGTGATCTCATGAGATTAAGCTCTTGAACGCAGTTATAAACATTTATAAACATTTCATATATTCATTGTAAGTTTAGGCATTTCTCTGCTAAAGATTTATTGTCCAATGAAGCTTCTAAAGTTGCTGTTACACAGTAACATATTACAGCTGTTTATTCAATATATACAAGTACGAGTCTGGCCAATCGTTTTTCCCAGTCAGCAGCTTGCGTGCTATTTTTAAAAGCTCCTCTCATATTTGAGAGAAATACTCATGTAGACTGTGTTGTTATGAGAGGAAGCTGGGGCTTTCATGGGAAACACAGTAGTACATAAACTCTGGTGTTTTTGATTTGCTTTGTGGTTATGCAAATACGTGCGTACTGGTTGTAAGTGTCAGCTTTAATAAGATTAACATGTTACCACAGAGAGGCCATTCAGCTGCCAAAACTTAATTAACAATGGGAATGGGAAATGAAATGAACACGAGCTTGTGTCCACATGTGACGTCAGCAGACTAATGTGAAATTTTTCCAACTCAGTCTTGTGCCTGGAAATGAAGACACTCTATAAAGAAAGCTTGCCCCCACAGTCAGCAAATGCAATCTGTGTTCTTTGGCGAAGACAGGTGGCAGAGCAAAGTGGTGGCGTGGTCCATCGCTGCTGTGGAAATTTACCTGCTTTTTATTTCCATTTCCCATAATTCATGCATAGTACACGAAGGCAGGCGTAAACAGCAAGCATGCCAATGTTCTACCCAGAGGCATGTAGGGAACAAATGATAATCAGAACACCACACGAACCTGATCCACTCCAGAAGAAATTCAGCTTTCTATTTTAATTGGCAGCGTGCACGAAAGAAAAATTTCAACTGTACTTTACTGAACTTGCTTCTCACCCACATACCAATCTATTTCCCTTAAATGATTTTTCTTCTTTCTGCAGAACTCGTCAAGGCTTCCTTGGAAGTGAATTACATTTCAAGTGATGCACCCTGGAACACGTCTTATTCGCAATTAGTGACGTGCGAAGAGTATGGAACGAAGTGCTTTGAATCCAATTTTGTACTTATTTAACAGCATGTTCCACTTAGAGATTAATGGCAGTTTTATTGTCTTCCTCTCAAATAACGCGAAGTCTCACTTTTTCTAAAGCGTGACATACATTAACAGTTCCTTACCAGCAGCTTTTCACAGAAAATCTTATGAACCAGGGCTGAGGGAGAGAGACACATGCAGGAGGAGAAGCATGCTGTCACTGATTGAAGATCCCATTAACCTTAGTGATCATCTGTAAATTTGCTTTCAATTAGTGCAGTCTGGAAACAAGAATGATATGCTGTTGATTATCCACAGAATTTAATGTGCTATCCTAGAATTTATACATTTTTTTAATTTTCTTAGGGTGTTGTTGAGTGTAGTGGAACCTATTCCAGGTAAAATAATGTATTTTTAATATGAATATTTTTAAACCCTGTTTTTACTTAAAGTGAAATTTTGCGCTGATTGGTTTCACACTCTCAGCGCTCATCAGTATCACTGTGAGACAAACATAGTTAGCAGTTAGCTGATAAATGCATTCAGACATGTGGAACTAAGGAGACTTATATCCTCGAAAAGGAAAAAAACTGGGATCACCACACTGGGTTACTCCACATCTTTCATTTGGCAGGTTTTTATGCCAGATGGCCTTCCTCACACAACCCCCAAAGGAGATTTGTGTCTCTGTTTGGAAGTATTAAACATACACTAATTAGCCTCATCGTTAAAATTACCAACAGGTGAACAGCACTGATTATATTGTTATAATATAAAATGAAATATCAGACGATATATGGGGGTATCAGGTTTTTCAGTTATTAAATATCATGTATCAGTTAGGCTCTAGCAAAAACTGGTATTTTTATATGGTTAAGGTTAGTCAACACACTTGATGATTTGTATTCATAGTTTGTTTGCACTGACCCAAAAACATCAGTGAATGAAGAACAAAGTTGTCACATTTCTTGTTTGTATTGCTTGTAAAATATGACTCAATCTCCTAAATATTTTATGCATTGAAAGTATTATATACAACCTCATAATGCTGTTTCAGTACTGGTTGTAAATCACCATCTATTCATCTGTGTGTCTCTGCAGGCTGCATAAAAGCTGCAACTCAAACACCCACACTTTGTTTATCTGATGACAGATGAAACATCTGTACCCTCGTCCTCTTCAAACAGGAGTGGGCTTACATAACCCCAGGGGCAGGCTTTTACCCTCAGGGTTAACTTCATCACACATGGAAAAATAGCTTTTAGGCTAAATATGGGTTTATGACTTTGAATACATTAAACTATTGTTCCCAAATCTTCGTGTTTCACCATAGCAAAAACTGAGACATAATCATCAAATGAGCTTATCACTGTTACTGTACCGTGAGTGAGTGGAGGTGTGTGTGTGTGCTTCAGTAATTACTGCTGTGTTTGACTTCCACCCATAACACCAGCTCAGCAAAACACAGTGTACTGTTCCCTCAGCCACACAGATAGACAGACAAACAGAAAAACAGATGACAATAGGCCAAGAACAACAAACTGACCAAATGCTGTGGATGAATCACTTAGTTTGACTCTAACAAAACCGTGCCAACTTCTGACTCAAAAATTACATCTGAGACATTTCACATGCACGAGATTCTTTAGCACGTGAAACAGTTATACCAGTACATAACAAGAGAACACACAGAGGTAACATTTAAATATGCAAACGTGCATACCCTGCTTTCTTATACATTTTACTCTAAATAGAACCACCAAGAGCACTGATTTCACTTTACAGAACCAGTAAATGCTGCACATACAATCAGGTTTACAAACCATACAATCCACACTTTTCTCTTTGGTTTTGGTCTCAACCTACTCATAAAGGAACTTAGTAGAAACAGGGGACCAACTGTTACATATTCGACTTCTTTCACAACTAGGGTTTCCAAAAAAATAAAATAAAAAAAACAATCCTTAGATGTTAATCATTACTAAAATTAATATTTAATTACAATATTCATTTGCAACAACATCAAAACAAACATTGCTGTCTTTGCCTCCTCCAGCTGGATCGAACTTCACATAAACACACTGCAGACAGAAAGGCACATCTGATCTCCTCACTAACAACTAAAGTATGGTTAACGTTCATAACGCTGAAAACTTTAGGAGGAAGTCAAAGAGGTCATCTAAAGCTCCTGTTTCAACAACAGCTATCCTAAATGCAGCTAATGTTAACATGCACAAGTTAACATTAGCTGACATTAGCTGTTTTGCTAGTAGCAACTACCCAATCACTAGCATTAGCCACCTGTTATCATTAACATAGTGGCTAGCAGAGTGCAAGTATTGAATCCTTACTTCTCTTGTTGCAGGATGAGGTTAAAATCTTCTCTGTGGTATGAAAAATGGTATCAGATATTGAGTATTTTCCTGGTTATTGGTATGGATTTGGACATTTTAGTATTGCGGCAACCCTGTCACAAAGTCAGGCTGTAAAACTTCTTAAACGGACTCAGATACAAGCTGATGAGTCAGTGAAGCTCACTACGGTTGAATGACAGTCGTGAGCTTGATGTGAGTTGTTGACGGTATCCTGAACTTTTCTGTTGATAAGTGCTGCTGTTTCTGTGTGTTAGAGCCAGGACTTTAGGAGATAAGGCTAAAGTTATCTCACCACCTACTTAAAAGCCAACTGGGCAGGCAATGTATTCAAGGTGGTGGGGTAACATGGAGACTTCCACAAATTGGGGCATGCATCTATGTATTTTCAATGGATTAATTATAAATGTATCAGAATACATCAATTTATTGGAAGATGTAAGTACACACTAATTAGAGTATATTTGTCAGCACAATATTCTTCATTTCTTTTATACAACCTCAAAAACAACTGTTTGTACCTTTAAATTAACCTCTTAAAATATTGTTGTATTTCTTGAAGTAAGTTATGTCATCATGTTAATAATTTCCACAATTTCCTGATGGGCTGAAAAGGTAACATGAAGGGTTCTTGCACAACTACTAATGCATCACTTTAATGGTCATTTTAGTAAACAAAGGGGAAGATTATTATGAGAGCGCTGTACTGTACTGTTAAAAAAAAGGAAGTAGCAGGCAGTAAATCATACAGGCCGTCTGCTGTGATGTTCCACAGGTTATGTCTGGAACACATCTTACACTTTCCTCCTGTACCATAAAGCAATCAGAGAAACGGAAGGAGAGCAATACAAATATAATAGCAATGTGTGAGGACGTGAGGGGGAGGTGGTCCTGGAGCTGTGATGAAAGGAACAGAAAAAGAAACACATCAGCAAATGAAAGCCCCACCTCACCTATTGTGATCTATGAGCTTTATCACTCGTTCTCACAGTTTTTTCTGGTCCCGCATTCTCGCCGTTCCTCTCAGAGTGTACATTGTATAAATCACTGGCACATCCATAAACAAACACAGTTCAGATACATGTTCCTTTTGGCCACCATGGACGCTTCCATGGATGATATGTCACCGCATCAATAATAACTTTCACATACAGCATCACGTGGTTGACCATAACTCTAGAGTTATGGCAAGCACATGTTGTGCAATATATCTCCTCTGCACAAACAGCACTATAAAGGGCATTTCGTTGGGATGTCCAATATGAGTGTACTCCCATAAAGTTGCTGTCTTAATGTTAAAGACAAATTCTTGATATGCCCCAGTGTTATGACTCTGTTGGGATTTCTTTGGAACTGTGACACATTTGCCCAATAAGGACAAACGTCTGTACTGTGCTGGGCAGTCCAGACATTGAGATTAATTGGATTCTCTTTTTATTGCTGCTTCTGATAAGCGATCAGATGTTGTTGGGGTTTTTTTTGTTGTTGTTGTTTTAACTTTTATTGTGTTCTTGATTAGGTTGAACAATGTAGTGGTAACAGCAGAATGATTTTCAGTCTTTCAGACTCAGTTATTTTTTTTTATCATATAAGTTGATATACAGTCATGTGACAAAGAAAGTACGCCTCCTTTTAATGCTGTGACCAAAGTGGGAACTGAAAGCTGAAGTCTAAAGCTATGGAAGAGGCTAACCAGGGATTACCTACATCCTGCAGATTCGGTCTTATTAACTTATATATCATGAAATCATTCACTTAAGTCAAGATGTGGCAAACCATTCCTGCCAAGCTATGGAGAAATATTTGAATCTGTCCACATCATCAAGCGATCCTGACTTTGACAACTATGATACAAATACATGGCCAAAAGTATCCCAGCTCCCATCCAAATCATTTAACTCATTGTTTCAATCACTTCCATGGCAACAGATTTATAAAATCAAGTACCTTGGCATGCAGAAAGAATGGGTTGCTCTCAGGAGCTCAATGAATTCCAGCATAGTTATAAGATAGGATGCCACCTGTGCAGCGAGTACCCTTGTGAAATTTCCTCGCTACTAAATATTCTATAGTCAGCTGTTAGTGGTATTATAACAAAGTATAAGCAACTGGGAATGACAGCAACACAACCACAAAGTGGTAGCCCACGGAAAATCACAAAGCGGAGTTATGCTGAGCCGTATAGTGCGCAGAGGTCGCCAACTTTCTGCAGAATCAATCCCTACAGACCTCAAAACTTCATGTGGCCTTCAGATTAGGACAAGAACAGTGTGTAGAGATTTTCATGGAATGGGTTCCATGGCTGAGCAGCTACATGCAGCTGCAAGTCTTACATCACCAAGTGCAATGCAAAGCATCAGGTGCAGTGATAAGCATAGCTTCTCTATCTGGCAATCTGATGGATCAGTCTATGTTTGGTTGTTGCCAGAAGAACAGTACTTGTCTGACTGCATTGTGCCATGTCTAAAGTTTGGTGGAGAGGGGATTATGGTGTGAGGTTGTTTTTCAAGAGTTGGACTTGGCCCCTTAGTTCCAGTGAAAGGAATGGGGATGGCTCCTTCCTGTTCCAACTTGACAGCAGTGCACAAAGCAAGCTCCATTAAAACATGGATGAGTGAGTTTGGTCTGGAAGAACTTGACTGGCCTGCACAGACTCCTGACCTCAACCTGACGGAACCTCTGAATGAATTAGAACAGAAACTGTGAGCCAGGCCTTCCTGTCCAACATCAGTGTCTAACCTCACAAATTTGCTGCTGGAAGAAGGATCAAAACTTCCCATTAACACAATCCCAAACCTTGTGGAAAGACTTCTCAGAAGAGTTGAAGCTTATATATGAGCAAAGGGTGGGCCGGCATCATATTAAACCCTATAGATTAAGAATGGGATGTCACTCAAGTTCATAAGTGGGAAGGCAGAGGAGCGAATACTTTTGGCAGCATGTCGCTGCCATTTGTAACTTTAATTTCTCTTTAATTTCTAATCATTGTGAATTACATTAATTAATTAGATTTTAAACAAAAATATGTCATAAGGGTGAAGAGTTGTCAAACCAGTTAGGAGGTAAACCACCCCAGCATTGTTTTAAGTTATCTCTTTTCAAAATTATTCTGTTTTTAATCCTCCTTAGGAAAATAAATCTAACACAACTTCACTAATAACATTATTCCAGCTCCTGTTCATTAAACTTCAAAGGTACCACATCCCATCCGTCTATCCATCCATCCTCTGAGCATTCAGGTCCAGGTTGCAGAAGCAGCACTGACATCAGAGATTCCCTCCCACATTTCGGCCACCTCTTCCAGCTATTCTGAGAAGACAGCCAGCCAGGAGACATAATCTCTTCATTGTATCCTGGATCTGCCCCAGGGACATGCCTGATGCATCCTAGTCAGATGCTTCATTTCAATGTGGAGGAATAGCAGCTGTAGTCTGAGTCCTTCCCAAACCCTCCTCTTCACTGTATCTCTAAGGGCCTAATCTATGTCATTTATTTTACTTAAAATTGATATCACCAGATCATTGTATTACCATTATTTAATAATCATACATTAAAAAACATTGTTAAACCCACTAACTCAGTGACTACAACATGACAGAGGTTGTGAAAACACCTGCATAAATGATCACAAATTACCAATTCCAGTGTAGATCATATTACACTGTTTGTGTAGAACATAAGCAATGTGATTATAAAGCAGTGTGGGGAAATCAGCCGTGAAAAGCAGCAGCCAGCAGATTATATGACAGCGCGAGTCAGCCTCCTGCCGAGTATCTTTATGCAATCTGCCTCTACTTAGTATCAGGTGGAGCAATGTCAGCAGGGTTTTTTTTATTATTTACCAAGATAAAGAGCACATTGGACGCCACTGGCAAATTTTGCCCTCCTTAATAACTCATCTATGATAAAAAAAAAATGCCCTGTCATACTTGGAGTGCAGGGTACGTAAACTTTTTATGATATTAAAAAAAAGCCAGACAACATTGTGGTAACTGCAAAGGAAATGTGGGCCAAACCTAGACCGACACACTGTTTTGCCTCCAGGTAAAATGACACATTCAGAAGAAATATGACTGTCAGTGGACCTTGTTGTTAAGCCAGAGAGCAAACACTGGTGTCCAGTGAGCTGATATTATGGATGAAAGTTAGTCACTGTGTGCTGACTGACAACCTTTCAGTTTCCATGTAGACCCAAATCCAGAGAATCTAATCGTGACTGATTTCCACTGTTGTTTGTCCTTTTTCACTGACGTTTCATTGCATTTGAAGGCCTACCATATCATTACTGAGTGAGAAGTTACATATGAGGCCTGATATATTTTTGGTGTGATGACGCCAATGGAAGCGCATGCTTGTTTTGTAATCACACAGATATGTCATTCAATAACATTTTAGATTGCCAGTGATTTTACACACAGTATGCTAAAACGCTAAGCTTTACCAGTCTGTGTTCACCTTGTATTTTGTATTTTGCTGGTTTTTCTGTGGTTTTATAGCATCTTGCTGACATGAAATAAGCCAGAAATGTTCCCAAAAGACTTCCAATTCACTTCCACCCCCTCCACAAACACTCTAAACACCTCCACTGTGCCCACACTTACAGTGCACTCACATTTACAGCCTCACTCAGCAAAGGACAAACAGCATCAATCTGACTGAATGAAAAGCTGAAAAAAAAAAAAATAACAGTAAAAAGTGATGAGCGGATATAAAATGAGATTTACATGAAAAGCCTGAGACACCTTAGTGGAATGAAATTTGGTTTTATGCAGCATCATGTAGCACACACAACAGGATGAGTTTCCTGTGGACCCAGCGCAAATGCAACAACCATTAAATGAAATTAGGAAATGACAGAAGCTTTATAGCAATATGTCCTTGGATTTCTGGCTTCTGTGAGTCATCTATGACCTTGTGTCCTTACACACCACAGTGAGGCAGACTGGATAATTGAGGGGGGGAAAAGTCACTGAAATGCGTGTGATTTTTAACATTTTTTTATACCTCGGCCAGAAAGACAGCTATGTTTGCAAGCTCTGCCAAAAACAAAAGTATGGTTAATCACCAGCCAGATTTTAAAATGAACTGCCATCATTATCCGATTATATTACATAAGCTCTAGTTTTGGAAAGCTCAAAATGTTCATTAAATACTGGCAATAAAAACAGTCCCTTATGTAGGAAAATGCTGCAAAAACAGTTCTTTGCAAAGGGATATATTCATCCAGTCCATGTCTGAACTACAACAAAACTTTTGTTGAGAGGCAATGTGGAAAATTAAATTGTATTGTGACAAAAATGATCAAATATTATACTGAAAAACACAGCACCAATCACTGTCTGATTGAAACATCAACACAAGTGGTAAAACTTCACCTTTGATACCAACTACAATAAAACTGAAAATAGAAGAAGTAAGATGTAAGATTTATTTACATAGCACTTTTGACAGATAAAAATCATAAAGTGCTTCACAATAAAACCAGAAATAAAAATAAAATAATAATATAAAACAAATTTTATTAAAATCAAATAAAGATGATTAAAATCTCGTCTGTATAGAAATGTCAATGGGGTCACGGGAATTTTTTTTTTACTATTTTTTTTACTACTATTTAATTATGAGCCTGCCAATAGGGAAAAATGTTTAGCTCCACAAACATGAAATATTCATTCACAATTAAGAAAAAAGAACCTGGAACAGATCCAACACACATAAATCATGTGTGCAAAGGCTTTTTGCTGTCGCACACGTTTGTTTTAACAACAACTTGGCCATGAAGGCCATGAAGGCAATCATACGGAACGAAAAGCACAGAAAGCTTCCTCCAGCAGCTGGGAGACAGCTGACCCACTTGACTGCAGACGGAAGTATGGACAGGAAACACAAACAGGCTGGGGTCAATGATTTTGTACTGAAACTGCTATTTCCCCCCAAAAAGATATAGACTTGGTAAAATAACCTTTAAAGCAATCCCAGCCCTCATTTTTGGGGCCAATATAAATAATAAGTCAGTTTCCTCTCAACCCATCACACGATGGTTGAATAAAATAAGTTGATGCAGGAATAGAAACAACCTATATCAATAATATTATACATGAACAGAGGACTCATGTCATCAAGCTCCATTTTTTTTTAAAGAAGTCTTTCTTTTTTTTGCTCACAAAGCCTTTACACCTTTTCTTTGTACCATTTTCTGAGCGAAACACTTCTTTCTTAGCTTGATTTTCTTACTCAAGTGTCTTTTAAGCTTCCCTTGATCTCACATCAATCAGAGAAGATAAGTTTTGAAAGCAGGCAGCGTTTATTGAGGACCACAATAAGTACAATTCTGACATAAAAGCTGCTTTTGTTGATAATCTTCCTCCAACCATGACGTTTTGTGGAAAAGCCAACTGCTCATGACGCTCATGTCATCTGCTGACCCTAATGTGCTCCATTCGCTGTGGATTTATTGGAAGAACATGAAAAATCATAATGAGAAATCTGATACAAAGTATTCACTGAACAGAGACGGTGAGGCAGATGCTTTTTGTCTTTACAGCAGAATGCTTTACTGATGATTTGAGCATGATGCACGAAAACAAAAACCATTGCAAATTATGCTCAAGCTCCCTTCTAGTGTGTACACTGGCTTCAGGGTAATAGATGTTCTGGTGAGCAAAGTCTCAATAAATTTACATAACCGGTTCACATCTAAATCTGTAAACAGAATGTCATTACATATGCTTGCTTTAGTAAAATGTGATGCCAACATCTGAGATGCCAACAGAGATGTCCAAAGTTCTTCCTGTTAAAAGGGAGTTCTTCCTTTCCACTGTCACCAAGTGCTCACTCATGTGAGATCATCTTATTGTGGGTGTTTTCTCCCTAATTTTGTAGAGTCTTTACATTTCAATATAAAGTGAGGCGACTGAATTGGTGCTATGTGAACAAAAGTTATATGAATTGCTGGGCTTCGCAGCAGTGAGTTTAATCAAATTAATAGCTGTCTGTGCAGGTTCTTTGTCACCCAGGTCATGACAGTCAACTGGGCAAGAACTCCAGAAACCTCTTAGATGCGAAGCGTAACATCTTCAAAAATCTAAAGAAGTCCAGCTGCCTTCTTTTTGAGCTCAAGAAAATTAAACGCTTCCATCTGCACAAATCATCTCATCAGTTTCTTGAGGTTTTTTCCTCAACTGATATGATCAGTGCACAGAGCAAACTACAACAAAGAGCACAAAGAGGAGCGTTCTTCATGTTTAGTTAAACCCCCCCCCAAAAGTGCCAGAATGTCAAACCACGAGTGTGGGCATGTTTCCAGTCTTTGGCAGAAAGTTATCTATGATTTCATGTGACTAAGCAGCATGCATTTTAATGAAAAAATATCAAAACAACCAAAGCCAATGAAACTTTCTTTTTAATGGCACTGTTAAATGAGAGAAGACTGTTTAAATGCCCAGGTCATCAAGTTATTGGTTTTTTGCATGGGTTTTAATAGAGGTGGATCAAAACATTCCACTGGCATAAACAAACATTTGGATTTGTATTGAACTGACATGAATATGTATAAGCTAGTCACAAAAAGACAAGCACTCAGCACTACGTACATCTTTCATTACACATAATTAGCATCTAGTGCGTAGTTCTGTGAAAGGATGCTAGCAGGCAAAAATATACCAGAAGAAATTAAAAAGCATTTTATCTCAGCATCTACATATCATCTGTGTATCCTAAAGGGGACCTATTACTGCTTTGCTAGCCACAGGTGCTGTTACTCTGGTGGGTGTTCATGTTAAAAGCATCAAGTTTCCAATGAGGTTAGCATCGGTGCAAGTAAGGAAAAGCGAGAATGCACTAAACACTCCATTTCAAGTACTTTTTTCCCAACTCTTTGCTCTGTATGATGTCAGAGAGTGCAAATACTTAATATGGTCATTGCAGGCACACAGGAAGTTGGCTCGTTCACTCAGATAACGTATGAAATTAGTTGCCGCACCAAGGTTCAGTATTTTGAACTGTGAATCATATTCAGACATATTCTAGTAGAGTTGGTGAATAAAACTGCAAATGATTGAAGCAGGACAGTGACACTGAGAAAGTGGTGATTTTATACAGTTTATAAATGCTAAAAATATAATAAAAATATAATTGCTAAAAATTAATACAAGTTTTCAAGTAATTAATGACAAGCTGAAATAAAAACTGTTTATTTTTGGAACATTAAAACATTTTCTACAACTTAAATCTTGCTTGACATGCTTCTGAAGATAAGCTTTAAAACAGGGGTGTCCAACTCCAGTCCTCAAGAGCTACTGTCCTGCAGCTTTTAGATGCATCCTTGTCCCGACACACCTGAATCAAATGAATGGCTTGTTATCAGGCCTTTGCCAAACTTGATAGCGTGCTGAAGAGGTAATCCAAGCATTTGATTCAGCTGTGTTTGAGTAGGGTTGCATGTAAAAGCTGCAGGACAGTAGCTCTGAAGGACTGGAGTTGGACACCCCTGCTCTAAAAATATGAACAGAATGGTGGCATACCACTTATAAAACATAGTGATCAATGTTGCTGCTCAGCTCTCATCTTTTCTTAGGCTCCTATAGATTTCCGCTTTTCCTTATTCTGCATTCTGTCATATCCATGCTGTTGCAATTGTGGATGTTTATATTAAACATGGGCAAAGTTTCAAATAATGAGGCCAATGTGTGCACAAGTAGCCCCTACAGAATTCTCCATACACCTGATGCAAACTCCTCTGATCTGGCTTGTCTATGACCAACGATGAACTTGGGAGGTGGCAGAAGGGTCCAATGTAAATGAAATGATGATTATTATGAACTGAATCATGCAGAGCTATCCTACCAGAATTTTGATTAACATATGGACTTGTCAGTGATATATTAATATTGAATATTGGTTCATTATTAACCAACACTGAACCAATATTACTCAGTCTTCAGTGCCTACAACAATCTACACTAGCAATGTTTGGCAAGATGCACGTGTGCAGCTACTTTTCTCATTCGTGTATCAGTGAAATATTGAACAAATACATATTGTAAAAAAAGAGCACCCATGTAGGCTTTTAACCTTTTTAAAAACCAGAGTGGATTTCACAGTATTTTTGCATTTACATAACAGTGGCATGGCACATACCTACACAATACATGCAAAATAATGACAACCTAATAAAACAGTAATTTGACTCCAAGTCACTGTCCTGTGTTTATGTATTCGCCAGTGCCCACGACTCAGGGTGTATTTTTGAGCTTTTTTGGGTGCAGTGGAGTGCCCTGTTGTGAATCACATCACACTGACTCACGAGTGCAGGACGGTGCAGTTAAATATTGATAAGCCTTTTGCAATGAAGGCCACAGAGAGACCACGCAATGGCTCAGAAATCCATTTTGTGTGAATCTGAGAAACATCCAGAATGCAAAGTGAATCCATAACCGTCGAGGTCACTCAACATAATCTGTCCTTTCCACTTACCATGTATCTTTTTATGAACTCCTTTTGTCCTTCTCATTCAGTGAGATTGTACAGAATCTGGTCTCCAATACAAATTCATACACAGTCTCAGAGTGCCCCCTTGTGGTCGAGCAAGTGAACATCCTCTTCTAACAGACTGGATCAACAGTCTGCTTGTACAGCACGACTTCCATTCAACCTGAAACGTAAACTGCTCATCCCTCTTAAGCCTCCACACCCCACTTAGTGGAGAACAAGTATGCCAAGGCCATAGCAGCGAACACCAGAACTTCCATTAACCCAGATGCCAGGCTGCTGTGGGGCTGGGCTGTGCAGGAGCCCCTCACTGCCTTTTGCTGTCCAGGATGGCCCTCCAATCATCTAACCATGAGAGGAGCCGTCTCTGGGGGAGGCTGAGGGGCAGGTGCTTGTTGTGGCAGGCACTGAACAGGATGTGCTCCCACGCTGGATTTGGCTCCACGCCTGTCCAAGTCACAGAAATATAAAGATTATTAAAGTGGCAGCTCCCTGTATTTAAGTGTGTGAAGGATACAAATTGTCCTGACAGACCGTAGGAACGCTGCAGCAGCTGCCTCATGAGGTGGCAATCAAAGCATTGAAAATGGATGCAAATAATTATAACACCCACACCGAGTTTCACAAACATTATTATGCAAAAGTCCTCTTTAAAGATTTTGCTTTGTTCTTCTGTTCTTTCGGTGATTTAAAAAAAGAAAAATAGTTATCATCCCTGATCTGCTCAGATCAGAGAACTACTGTATTTTCCTACTGAATTAACTGCAGCAGCAATAATTTACACAACTCAAGCCGACTAACTTTGAGATCTACTCATAAGCTAAATACTCAGCATTTCAAGAGGGTTTTTTTTATTTAGGCAAATCTGCACTCGCAGCCAGCATCAGACATTAGTGTGTATCTGCATATTATTACGTAAAAACATCTTTGCACTCTGGAACTCTGTTTGAAAAAATTACTAATGTACAAATGTGTTCTTTTGATAACAAAAAGGTAATGAAAAGCTGAGCGTCACACCAAAGCATGTGCACATTTGGAAAGTTGCAGCTGTTTTAGCATGATGGTTACATTTTGAATAAAAATGTAGATATCAAATTGGATGTAATCAGGTGTGAAAACATTTTATTCTAGCAATCTAACGCAATATTACTGCTGCTGTCTTTAGCATGACAGGGGGTAAAGCATAAACTGTGTATAGAAAATGAACAATGGCAACATAATGTTCATTCATCAGTTCATTTTGGAGTCTGCATTTTATAGCACCAGTGTTGGCATGTTTTTGGCTCAGATTTAGACTCAGCTAACACTGGTTTCTTTACCAAGCTGCATCCGAAGACACCTGCTAATTTAAGCACTATATCACAGACTAATAAAATGCTTGAATTTTACTGGACCTGGAATGCAAACTTCTTGGATGGTATGTTGCGCACAACTATCATTATCTGTCACCTTTATGAAATATCCTCCAAAAGGCTACAGACAACTGCCTATGTTGGCCAACCAACTTGGCATAGCCCCGAATTTTAAGTCCCAACAAAATCTAGATGGGTAAGTACAAACTTTTTCATGGTAAACTGATGAGAGACCAGTGTGTGAGGTAAGCTGCAGGCACTGCTTTCACTGCTCGGAGATCAGTTATGATCAGCGCTTTATGTGGAAACCCAGCTAGCATGATCAATGACCTTCAGTGGTATAGTCTCTGCTCACCTGTCAGCGCATGAAAACAACTGGGAAAGGATTTTAGGACTAGGAAAACAAGGAAGGACTGTCTTTTGAGGACACCAATGTTCACATTTTGGACGAAGAAAGGGTTTAAGAGAGGAATAAAGGAGGCCATCTAGACCCACTGTAAACAGCTGTCATTGAACAGAGGCGGTGGCTTATGGCACCAACTATCAGCCACCTACGGTCCCGAGTTCTTTTCCCAATTGTTTCAACCACTCACACCTTGCCTTAGGTGACCTCAATCGCTCACATAACGGTGGGGTGGGGTAACAACCCTCAGGACCACCCTTACTGGAAGAGCTCGCTACCAATTATTCTAGAACTGAAGAAGCCTCTTGGATGAGATTTGAAATGTCTTCAAAACCTAAAGAAGTCTAGTTGGCTTCTTTTCAGCTCTCAGGACTACCATTCTTTGTGTGACCATATTTAAGTCCAGCAAGATTATCCTGGATCCAAATCCACTATCACTCATGCTTGCGTGGATTCTCTCCAGGTACTTCAGCTTCAGGCTAATTGGGGATTCTTAGTTGCCCATAGGTATGAATGTGAGTACAAATGGTTGTCTCTCTATGTTAGCCCTGTATCGTACTGGCGACCTGCCCAGTGCGTACTGTGTTTCTTACCCTATGGCAGCAGGGAAAGACTTCCCTGAGACCTTGAACTGGACAAGTGGAGGAAGATGGATGGATGGATCAAATAACACTCCTTTACCTTGTTGTTTAGCATCTTGTTGTATCCTATTGTGTTGCTGATCTTCTCATAGGTCATTTAGGTGCTTTTTCAGTGGGCATTAGTGTGTTTTTCCCCTCATTATTTGTTAGCATCTATCTTTATTTTTATGAACAACAACATGGCCTTGATTACCCAGAATGCACTGCGATTGCAGCGCTCTACTGAAATTTGCAAAATGAAATGAAGCAAGCTACAAATAAGTAGTTTAAATGCCTTTTTCTTTTTGCTAAACTTATTGTTCAAAAATGTTGGTTTTATTTCATGAAGCCATAGAGGCTGAACCGGAGCAGATCACTTCACAGACCAAAAATAACCAAAAAAAGATTTTTAAAGCACTAATATTAAAATAAAAGAATCGTGAAACACACAAAAGTGCACCCACACAAAGTTCCACGGAGGCCTCACCTAGAATGTCAGGCTTGTCGTCTATCAGGAGGTCGCCGGTGATTAACGTCTTGTCTCGGGTCAGAATGACCTGTTCCAGGAAGTCACGGCCCAGATGCTTCTCCACCCAGGCATACTAGACAAAAACACACACACACACACAGCAGATGAGATCTCATCAGCAAAGAGTGGAACACATTAATCATTTCCACAGAAAAATGGATATTTGTTATTGATTTGCAGTAGGCCTACCTTCTCATGTGGGCAGTGTTTATAATGTTTTATAGGGCTGGTGCAAATAAAGACATCTGTGCTGCAGAAACAAAGGGAAACAAACAGACCAGAGTGGAAAAGTTACAAACACACAGTATTAATATTTACCTTCCAGCTGCTTAGGCCTGAACTTTTATGACAGGAATTCATGTGGGGGAGGTTCCCAGTAAACATGAAATCACGTGTATGGTGCATTACCCTGATAGGAGAACGTGCACATTCAGGCACTGGTGGCTAAAGAAAGCCATTCACTTTTAGCAGTAGAAGAAATGTAAGCGAAGTTCATAGCTTTTGATATTTTTAGATGTTATTCACGTGCATTCTCCTCCAAGACTGCTCCCAGAAAAAAATAAAAAAGTAGTCACAGCCTATGTCACACTGATTCAGATCACACTTATTAAAATATCATCAAAAACTACACGTGACCGTCCCTGAGTAAGACTCAGGGTGATGTGTTTTAAATCATTTATTAGAAAGAGGGGGGAAAAAAAAAATACTGAAAATATCACAGCATGGGGCCATCTGAGTCGTGAGGCTGAGTGAATGGGAGAACAGCGTGGTGCTGGCGCGCTCAAAGACAGGCTGTGTGGTGATACAACATGGAGGCCAGGTGTCTGTAATTGTCCCTATGGCCTGCTGCTGTCACTGACTGCAGTGCACAAATAGATCATAGAGACAAGACAGACAAACAGACCATCACATTCACTACTGATGCCAGGCCTAGGAGGCTTTACGGCAGCCTCGACGCTTGATGCCTTCAGGCACAGCCCTGAGTGGCAAGTTGTCTCTGTTTTGGCAGCGTTGAGGACCCAATACACAATCACTGTTTTAATATGTGTAAAAAAATATATAAAATGTGCTCCAAACATAAATATCAAATTCACGTGTATGTTATAGAATCTAGTCTTGCTGGCTTTTGTGAGCGACTGGAATGAGCAACAGGGGCTTTCAGACTTGATTTATTTGGTCAGGTTCAGACAAAACAGAAAAAAAAAACTCCATCAAAAGGAGTTGTTCACAATCTGTCTCAAAAATCACCGACAGAATAAAAGATGGATGTACAGTATTGTGCAAAAGTCTTGAGCCAATCAATTTATATTTTGCTTCCATGGAAGCTAAAAAAAAGTGCAGTAAAGTCAGTTGAATCTTAGAAAAATGTCAAAGATTGCTCAGCTTAACAAGCATAAAACATTATTTTTTGTCACCAAAAGGTGATTGACAAAGAGCTATTAGCCAAAAACTTGCCTTGTTTCAGCATGGTGTGGAGTGTGTCCTTAAGAATTTGAGGAAATTGAACAGGTGAATGACAAAAGAAGAACAGGAGACGAACAGTATCTGAAAGTCATATCTTTAAGAACTAGGTTAAAAAAAAGAATCAAGCAAAGAGCTGAAAACAGATCAGAGAGATGTATCTTGAGTTGATCTACTGTTCGATAAAGCCTTGTCAGAAATTGTGTCAGTGGAAGGATGACTGTCAAGAAGCTGTGCTTAAGAAAGGGAAACAGAGAGAAAAGGCTGAGGTATCCCAAACTACATAAGAAGTAGACTGAAAATCAGTGGCGACAGGTCTGATGGAGTGATGAATCCAAATTTCTTTTTTTTTTTTGTTCATATCGTGAGTCTCTACAGCTGCCTATAAAACATGGTGGAGGCTCTGTCATGGTTTGGGGCTCGATTTTAACCAGTAAAGTTGGGCATGTTGTCAAAATTGGTGGAATTATGAACACAAAAAGCACACAGCACTGGCTGTATTGAAGAACGAAGGCGGTCATACCAAATATTGACTTTCAAGCTCATTAGAATTACCTTATATACTGTATACTGTGATTCTTCCCTCTGCTCCCTTTAAGGGTTCCCTGTCTAACCCAACCCCTGGCATCCTTTTCTGTCACACCAACCCTCTACATGTCCTCCTTCACTACATCGATAAATCTTCTGTGTGTGTTCCCCTTTTCCTTCTGCCCAGTAGCTCAATTTTCAACATCCTTTGTCGCCGCACCCATTTCCCATTTTCATAGGAGAGTGTGAAGAAATGAGTGGTGGCTCATGGCTTTTGCATAACACTGTAGCTTCTGGGTCTGAAAAGGGACGCCAATACCAAGTGTCTTAAACATGCATTCTTTTTAATGACCATCAGGGGGTGATAGGTGCAGGTGTAAAGAAAGTCTATGGGAAAACAGCCCTCTGACTTGTCCCCGGTAAACACTTTGGTGATGTGTTTAGGAGCATAGTCACTCATTACAGGCTTCCCACCTCCCAGGTTTTCTTTTAAACTGGGCTGAGCAGGCCATTGCTGCTTTGCTGGTTTGCGGGGCTTTTGTATGAAAACAGAGCCTTAAAATGCAGCCAGCTAAATGTAGAGATAAAGTGAACTAAACAGGGTGAAACTGTGTGGAAAATGATAAACCACAGAGCCTGGCATTATTTTGCAAAGTTAAATACATATTAACTCAAAACACCATTTCCCCCACCTCCCTACTGACCAAAGTGCTACATGCAAATATCTAATCATGCACATTTTTCTCCCATTATGCTGATTTAAGCCACTTGTGATACAACAAGAACTCCTCTCACTCTCTTTTGTTTATGTGAGACAAATGCACTGCAACTTCCAAGACCTACTCATTCATCTCGGCCATCTCCTTGACCGCCTCCACTCCTCCTGGCAGCGGGTCCAAGTCTATGAAGAAACCTTTGGACTCCCAGATGCTGATAGCTTTTTCCTGGAGTTTAAAAAAAGGAAACAAAACACATGCATACAGCTTATCTGCAACCGTGTATATTAATCAGGTGCATGTACAGTACGTGTATCCACGTGAGTGTTCATGAGCCCTGAGGAAGTAAAGTCCAAAAGGCCAACTTCTGTGGACATGATTACAAGGTAGCACTTTACTTCTTGCTTGGAGTAGGTGAATTAAGACACTGAAGGAAACACATAATCAAATGGAGTAGTGAGTGAACTGCTCAACACTTCACATTACAGTGAACCACAAGGAAATCGAGGTTGAGTCATTCATCCACACAAACCAATTCAAGAATGTGCGTCCATGGCTGTGTCTACACATGAAGCGGGGACACCAGCCCCTTAAAAGTCCCCCAATGCTGATTAATGGTACTGAGCTAGAGCGCTGTCAATCTCACAATCCCCAGAGCCATAGGATGAGAGCAAGGATAACGCCTGATTTAGATGTCTGCGGGAAATCTACACTGTAACTGTAAACTCCTGTGCCATAACCTTCCATGCCATATCGTCTGACCCGACATGTAGTTACATTTCTCGGGTTATGTGGAAGGTTGTGGAGTACGATTAAACTATTTATTGTTTCTTTTTAACCAGAAACATTTAAAGGTATTTCCAGTTTCAGTTATACTATGATGTAGATTTGCCGCAGAAGTCTAAATCAGGCATGAGACCAGTAGTAGACTGTAATGTAGTACATGTGATTATTCTGCTTCCACTGTAAAAATTCCAGCATTTAATTTCCATTCATATTATGTTACTTTCTTCTAATTTTCACTATATTCTGGAAGAAAATATTGTTCGACCATGCAATAGTCCAATACTTACAAAGAAGATTAGAAGGTACTGAAAAAGTGGGGCCGTCTTTTGGATTTGTTTTTTTTTTTCTTCAAAATTCTGACAAAAAAAATACATTTTTTCCCAGTGGCCATAATCCTCTTCCATAAATACTCCTGTACCACCCTACTGAAAAAGTTGACTGTTAACCATATGTAAATGAGACAGGCTTTCTCGATTTGGGTTTTTTATTTTTGTTTTTTTACAAGTTTTAATTCAAAAGATTAAGTTGAATTTCAGCCACTATATTTAGTGCCTCTGTCACTCACACAAAGGTCACTCCTCAGCTGCCCGTACTGCGTTGACACCCAAAACCCTCTCCTGTCCTCCAGGGTGATGTAGGGCTCCGTCGGGTACCTGGCCCGATACTTCTTCAGGAACCCCCCCTCGAAGTCCGCCAGGACTCCGTCCATGTCCACCAGGACCCGCAGTCTCTTCCCGGAACGAGAGGTGAACGACATGTTTGCGAAAATCCTCTTAATGGGATCTCGGAGCAAAGTTTTCCCTCTTCCTAGTAGGCGTGTTGCACTAAGCAGCAACATTTTTCACGCCCTCAGTCACTGCCCTCTCCAAACAGTCAGCAGAAACAGCTTGTAAAGTCGGCATGGGACTTACACAAACAAAAATAATTCCAAGCACTGGAGCTAAACCCCTTTCAGTACTCGTTTTCGACACTGTTATTTGTCCCTTGTGAATTATTGTCCAACTTTTCACATTCTGAGCGGTAGATGAGCTAACAGACGCTGGCTAGCTGACAGGCTAGCACCACAGCAGCCGCAGCGGGCAGTTCAACTGTGACCTGCCTGCGGCCACAATACCGGGAACTCTTTGTATCGGTTGTCAGTGTGTATTAGCCGGCCGGCATCCAATGCCTGCCTTTCTAAAATTCCACAGCATATGAGATAAACAGCATATGCTGTTAGAGCTGTCTGAGGTGAAACGAGAAGTAAACAACTGGAGCTGCCGCTGCACCAAAGGGAGAAGTGCTCAGCTGTAAGAACAAACTGTACTACGAGCCCGTGCGCAACAAAGATCTTACACGACCAAGATGGTTCACTCCTCAGCTGTTTTCAGGAGCCATGTACAGTGAAAAATATAAAAATTTACAACAATGCAAAGGTTTTACCACCACAATAATCATACACGCAACGTGTGTGATTATTTATTGGCTAAAGAACCGTCGTTAGTTAGGTTCATTGCAATTTATGCACAGTCATCTCTTTATGCCCAAATGTGACAGCTTATTCTGAATGATGGATAGGTAGAGGGGCAAAACATTTAGCATCAGACAGGGGAGCTTCCAGAGATCCATCACTTGTACATAACATACGTTTGTGTGTGTGTGTGTGTGTGTGTGTGAGAGAGAGAGAGAGACAGAAAAAGATGCTGGAGAAAGACTTAGATGTGGTGACTCTAAAGGCACCAACCAGAAGAGGAAAAAGATGAAGATATATTTGATGATGGGTCAAATTATGTTGAAATATCAGTAACTAACTACAGGTTACATGGATTTTTGAGTAATAAAAAATGTAATCTGTATGCTTTGGTGCAACTTACCCTAACCCCATTTACACACTGAAGAGATTGCACATATAAATAAATAAATAAGACAAAGATACCATGTAAAACGTAAAAAACTAAGAGCAAAACTTAGAGTAACTGGTATTTTAAAGATATCAACTTTATTCAAATTTAAACAAAAACTTGATTCAAATCATATATAAATGTAATCATATTTTTCAATGTATCAATGTCATAATATTTTCCGTTTCCCAAAGAAGCAGCACTATAGTGGTCCTGTAAAAGTAGTTAGCAAGAGGTCTCACTCCATACAACATCTACGTTAATAACTCCGGTGTGTACGTCACTTCCTTTATTTCCTAGTTCTCAAAGAGAGAAGTAGAAGTCCGTTTTTAAATAAACACACAATAAACACACACAAACACACACATATGTATATATATATATATATATATATATATATATATATATATATATGTGAGCAAGTGTGTTACAATACTCCCAGCAAATCTGGTACCTGGCCCTTTAAGAATTCAACGGTCGGTTCTCTAAACCTCCTTGCGGTCTGTTCTGTTCTTACGATCTCGCGATAGCCTCACCTCAGTGGCGGCTGTGTGGCCCCCTGTCTTAGTCCGGACGGAGTTGTTTCTGACGTTTGAATGAAATACAGTGCAAATTACCTCCACGTTGGACCCAGGAAATAATGGCTTCAGCCTTGGAGCAGTTTGTGAACAATGTGCGGCAGCTCTCCGCTCAAGGTAGGGTTGATAAACTCATTAGAGTCTGAAGTATTAGCTAGTTAGCTAGCATATGCTATCCAATGCCTTGCCGATAGCTAGGCAGTCAAACTGGTCAGAGGCTTCTTTTTGCTTTATCATGTAAACACATCGCTAAAACGACCTTATGCCGCTGTAGTTCCTATGTAAACTACCACGAGTAGATGCGGTATTACACAAGGACCCGAAGGATAACTGCATAACGTGCATGTCATCAAACTAGATGTGAAAATTATACTTTTTGTTTTTGATCTAGAAAATAATTTCTGGGGACTGCCTACCGGTAGTCCCGCCCTAGCCTCATATGATTGGCTAGCGGACTGAATTGGCAAATATTATTGGCTCGAAGTCATCTGTCAATCCTGCTCGCATTACCTCTGTTGCAAGGCCTTGACAGGACACTTGGCCAGCCGATTCCAATTGAAATGCCCATCCGCAGCGCGGCGGCTATACACAGTTTAATGAGTCCGTGTGTCCTCTAGGTTTATAAAGAATTGTCTCTTAGGATTCGTAAACAAGAACATTCCTATTTTATCCAATATTTGACCACTTAAACAACAAAGAAAATGTATCACTGTGCATTATTTCTCCTATGTTAATACAACAACTTTACTGATAATAGCTTTAGTGGGGTTGTGATCATACTGATTGTGTCTAGTCTTTGTAGCGTTTCCAGCTAAGTTTTTGTCCATGTGTCCTCCTTGTGTGCTTTGCATGTAATAATAACCTTGTGAAATAGAAACCTGATGACATTAAATCTCAGCATAACAACCTGGTTTAATTCTACATCTGGTGGGCTGGTGTCAAAAATTTAATCTGCACCTAGACCTGCAACACAAGCTACCTTAAGCCCATAGAAAGACACACTAGTTTGGACTTCCCAAAGATTTAAAAGGTCGGTACAAAAAGTTAAGTGTGGCTAAATTTCTCAATGTTGACCTCAATTTTCCTTCATCCCTCCAGGCCAGATGACTCAGCTATGTGAGTTGATCAACAAGAGTGGGGAGCTGCTGGCCAAAAATCTGTCCCACCTGGACACGGTGCTGGGGGCCCTGGACATCCAGGAGCACTCCCTAGGTGTGCTGGCTGTGCTGTAAGTTTCCACTATAACTTTCTTCTGTCTCAGTTACCACATGACAAGAAATTTTTCTCATCTGCGTTAAAGTTTTTTTTCCCCCTCTAACTGGTTTAGTATTATTATTATTATCATTAATAATATTAATATTTATTTTTTTTATTAGTTTAGATTTTGGTGTTTCACTGCACTCTGCTTTCATTCCGCTGTTCTTGGCCAAGATATTCTCCTAATGTTGTGTCTGTTGAAGGTCATGTTGTACTTTTTGTGTTCGTTGAGGAAGAGGCGGTAGTTCTTTAGAGGAAGTCTCATGGAAAAATGACAAAGGTTGGAGCCAGCTCAGGATTTAGAGGAAAATGAGAGGAAAAGTTGACAGATAATAATAAGTTCCTGCATATGATGTTATATTGAAAGGGAATAATCTCTCTCACTTCTTCAAATTGTTTCCTTTCTTTAAAATTTCCACACATTTTCTGTGCTATAGCAAATCCTGTACAGACATGACACTGTTAAAGGTTATTTGTTGCATTTACAACTGATAATAAATAACACAGAAATGAAAGCGATTATTTCCTGTTTACAAAATCAATCTCGCTTCTGCTTACCCAACATTGAGTCTGATCAATACATTTCCCTACTTACCGAAAACTCAGCCCTTTAGCTTTAAATGATTTTTAAAAATCAGCCAAACTAATGCAAAGTTTTGGCTAACCCCCCTTCCTTCCTTCCTTCCTTCTTTCTGCTTTTGCTCCAGATTTGTGAAGTTCTCCATGCCAAACATCCCTGACTTTGAGACGCTCTTCTCCCAAGTCCAGCTCTTCATCAGTACCTGCAATGGGGAGCACATTAGATATGCAACAGACACTTGTAAGTCTCGTTGTTCAGCGAACTTGTTTTGTGTCAAGTTTTTTTATTTTTTTATTTGTTTTTGTGATTGTTAAGACAGAAGCATTTTGTGTGCATTTCTAGCTGAGCTGTCATGAATCGCTACTTTTGTTCATATATTTTACACAAGTTTGTATAAATGTTGTTGGTATCAGTCACAGCTTTGTATCAGCGGTTTGAAATCTGTTATATGGATTTGTGGATCTGGCAGAATCCACATGGTTAATCATAACTCCTCTGTTTTCCTGCCACAGTTGCTGGTCTCTGCCACCAGTTGACAAACGCACTTGTAGAGCGGAAACAGGTAAGAATGTCTCTTTCTATCATTCTGAGCCTAATCCAACTAAATGGTGATGTAGTTTAGGCTTGACAGAAGTAGGGCTGTGATGTAAAGGTGAATGCTTAACAAAAAAAAAAGAACGCAGTTGCATTTTTAAATGTTCTTTTTGTAAGAGAACTGTTAAGATTTGTTCATGATACATCTCCCTAGAAGAAAATGCCTTCTGCATTCTCTGCCCCTCTGTAGATTATGCAGTATGTAATACTGTTGCACTTGTGCCAAGCAGTTTGTTTTCATTCAGCCTGTGCAGTAGGCTGCACCGTTGTGGCTGCTAATGAAGATCAAGAAGCTTTAATATCAGCGGAAAGAACAGAAAGCAGGCAGGCTTTCTATATTTCCGTGTGCTTCTGTAATTCTTGGTTTTACACTTGATGAGTCTGACTTTAGTTTGTGGCTTCAGAACTTTCGGCTTCTGTCAGAGGCCAGATGTTTTTAAACAGTGTGTATTTATCTGCGGGCTGCTGATGTAGTGATATCCACACAATAGTAGCTCTTGATGCTAAAGGGGTTAGGGCCTTTCCTGTCAGCAGTTCATTTGATATCACTCACCCTACGCGCAACCATTGCTATAACCTTGTCAGCATTTCCTACTGAATTAGATTGTGTTTGTGGCATCGGGTGCTTTTTTTAAGGAGTTGGTATCAGAGTAATCCTTTTCAGTTGGTTCGTCATTGCTTGGATGGGCATGAAGTGAATGCAATAACAGTAGTCCTTGTTGTGGTTCTTAGCTTCAATGAACAAGCAACCTGTTGCTGGTGCTAATTATAACGTGCAAGAACTACCACCACCAGCTACAGTTCATGATGGTGGATGAGAGACTTTGGCGAGTAATATTAAGGATGGCCACAACAGCAAGCGAGATTGCAGCAACTGAACTTTCAAAATAAGGGCGAGGAGACTGCCAGCAGGCAAATGTATACTTGGGTGTTGATATATCTGGTTGGCCAAATCAAGTCTGTGTGTGGGGAAACACTGTGAGTGTATTTATCCGCGCGCTCACAAGTAGCAGGAGAGTCACATGACCCTGCTGTCTAATACAGCACCCAACCCCCCATCCCCTAAACTTCCTTCCACCTGAATGAGCATGTTAGTGTTTATCCCCTAAATGCTGTGTGGCCTACATAGTGTGTGTGTGTGTGTGTGTGTGTGTGTGTGTGTGTGTGTGTGTGTGTGTGTGTGTGTTGCATTTACCTTGCAGCTAAAACCAATTTTCCCCCTTTGGTCAGAATGAAATGAGTCAGTCACAATCATTTTTCGTCACAGGGCTCACATGAGTCATTCCATCACTAAGACAGCGCTGAGTTTCAGCACCACAGTAGAGCATATTTTCCTTTCCCTTCTTGATCTAAATATTTTAGCGTGTTCTTCAAGCCCTGACTGTTTTCAGCATGTTTGGGTGTCTCAGGATGACTTTCAGCTTAGTAACTCACAATTTCTCCTCTTCTGACAGCCATTGAGGGGTGTCGTGGTCCTAAAACAGGCAATAGACAAAATGCAGATGAACACAAACCAACTTACCTCAGTTCACGCAGACCTGTGTCAGGTAAGTTCTTAGCATCACCCCAGTTGTAATCCCAGCACATCTCCTTTTCCACATGCAGTCTAAGCCACTCGTTCACTTCTTATGTTCTTCTGCAGCTGTGTTTGTTAGCAAAGTGCTTCAAGCCAGCCCTGCCCTTTTTGGAGGTGGACATGATGGACATCTGCAAGGAGAACGGAGCCTACGACGCAAAGCACTTTTTATGTTACTACTACTATGGTGGGATGATCTACACGGGCCTCAAAAATTTTGAAAGAGCACTGTATTTTTATGAACAGGTACTATCTTGGGCTCTTTACGGTCTTTTTGTTGCCAGTAATTTGCCTGAATTTGAACTTTCTTTGCGGGATCACTGCACATGATTTTGTTTTTAATGTTCTGCGACAGGCAATAACCACTCCAGCCATGGCAGTGAGCCACATCATGTTGGAAGCCTATAAAAAATACATCCTGGTGTCACTCATTCTCCACGGCAAAGTGCAGCAGCTGCCCAAATACACCTCACAAATAGTAGGGAGGTTCATCAAGGTAAGGATGCATGACGCGTGGGTGATATTTTTCTTTTTAGAGGTGTAGCCAAGAAGTGTCATTTTCTAAAAGCACCAAAAAATAGTAATAATAATAGTGTATAGACGCTCAGTAATGTATACATTAACATTTAGGTTCATGCATACAGAATCAGTGATACAGATCGACAGACTGGCTGTTAAACTGTCGTGTTTTTTGCCTGCTAGACTGAGTCTCAGTGGGAGGGTGAGCCATTCATTTTGTTAGCTAGAATGTGGAAAAGCTCTTAAGTTGAATTTCATGAAACGTCATAGATAAGTGGAGCTCGGGCAAAGGAAGAACTCGCTAACATTTTTCTTTAAAGTTACAATAAGGGCATCAGCATTGGTGTAGGCATCAGGGGTAGGATGTGCTCACTGAATGCACTTCAGTTATTGTTTTACACTAATTGTAAAGTAAACGCCTCTGAGCACCTAAAAGACTGAAAGATGAATCATTACTTGGACAGAGTCAAAAGCACTAATTTCTATCAGATTTGATAAAAATACCATCACATACGAGGTGAACACAAAGGCTCACCTGTGATTTTGCCTTTTATGTATCAGACAACCGCTCACACAGAAAGTTGTTTGGTTTTTTTTTTTGTCTTCTCCCACACTGTGCAGCGCTGCTTTGTAGCCTCACGGCTCACTCGATAACTAAAGAGCTCACTCACTCAACTGAACGCAGCAGAACAGAGAGTCAGTAAAAGCAAGCAGATCAAGATGTCAGTGTGACGCAGTAGAAACTTTTTTTTTTTTTTAAATCAAAAATGTACTGTGGGCTGTGAAAAGCAGCAAAATCTGCTAACAAAGTTTCTAAGTTTCAATAACAACTAATATTTGGAACAGTTGAATATTTATGTCCAGCCGTAGTGTGAGCCCATCAGGAAAAGCCACTTATTTATTTTGCTGGTACTGAGCTATCAATCTATAATTGCATTTGCTTTTTTTTTTTGCTTTTTTTTGTGTGCCTCTGCCCTCAGCCCCTGAGCAACGCATACCACGAGTTGGCTCAGGTTTACACCACCAACAACCCGGCCGAGCTGCGCAGCCTGGTCAACAAACACAGCGAGACTTTCACACGAGACAACAACACGGGGCTGGTCAAACAGTGCCTCTCCTCTCTCTACAAGAAGAATATCCAGAGGCTAACAAAGGTGGGCTGTGTGTGTGTTTTCTTTGTGATGTGTGATATTAACACACTCCCGATGCCTTCAAGAGAGTAGCTTCACTGGATAGCTTGTGCAACTTTACTTTAGGAATTTTTCAGTTGTAGGAAGAGAGATGTCAAGAACGTAGAAATGTCTCGGGCGTCTCGAATGATCTGTGGCGCAGTTCATTAGAGGTCACTATAATCAAAATGAAAGGAAACACAGCCAAAACATGGGTGTGCCAAGACAGATGCTGACATCTGATAACCGGCTGTTGGCCCATCTTTGCTAAAACGACTAACAGCAATGACTCTTGAGCTTTCAGTTTCCACCTGTTGGGTCATCTTATTCACATTACCAACAAGACAGAAGTTAGAGGAGCTGTGGGACACATAAAACTTGAGTTTCACACTCCATACAGCCTATAGGTTAAATCCAGGCCCAGTGCTGTCTGGATATCACTTTAGGTTATCTTTTAGGTTCATGTTGCACATGCCAGCTCAAACAGAGGGGCACACATCCAAAGCACCAGCTAGCCAGACAATCCAAAGAGTACTGAGAGCTTCTTTATTGACCTTAAAGAGACATTCGTTGGGTTGTCAAGGGATGTATTTGAAACAAACAGGAGTTTAGATGGCGGGTTTTTGCCCATTCACTAGATTTGATATTAGTGTTTCCTCTGTGCGGACCCCACAGACCTTCCTGACGCTGTCTTTGCAAGACATGGCGAGTCGAGTGCAGCTTTCAGGCCCGCAGGAAGCAGAGAAATACGTCTTACACATGGTGAGTTGTCCAGAGAGACTGAAGCACAAAAAACACAATCCAGTTGATGCTGATGGATATCATGATAGCATACTTATAGTTGTACTACAAAGTCTTATATCTGTTGTGTTGGACCGTTTTGGACTTGAAGGCCTTAACGGCCATATAACAATGATCTTTGCGCTGGATTTTCTGCATTCTGCTTGTTTTCTTCTTTGCAGATTGAAGATGGTGAGATCTATGCTAGCATTAACCAAAAAGATGGTATGGTCTGCTTCCATGACAACCCTGAAAAATACAACAACCCAGCAATGCTCCACAAAATTGACCAAGAGGTGTGGAGGCTCAGATCTGTGTTCACTGTTCTTGTGCTTTGCATGGATTCATTGCAGTTGCAATACACAAATCCTGCATGAGTTTTAAAAAATGAGCACGTGTCTTTTTTTTTTCTCTCTCTTTTCAGATGTTGAAATGTATACAGCTGGATGAGAAACTAAAGTCTATGGATCAGGAAATCACAGTAAACCCACAATTTGTGCAGAAGGTGAGGCGGGGCTCCAGCAGCAGTCTGAATATGTAGAGTTTTGTATATGGATGTGGTTGCAGGCCATAAACACGTTTGTTTTTTCTTATTAGGAATGTTAAGTTTAATGGCACCTACACCAGTGAGCCACAATATTAAAACCACCTGTCCAATATTGTGAAAGTCCATGCTGCCAAGAGAGCTCGGACACAGCTGGCAAAGTAAAATCCACAAGAATATCAGGAAGCAGGTTTTCCCAGTAAAATGTTTATTTAAGAAAAACAATCGGTGGTTGTTTTAATGTTTTGGCTTATGTGTGTATTTTTGGTAGAATGAGCCAGACTAAAGATGTTCTCCTGACGGCGTGTATGTTGTCCAAAAAGTTCCAATATTAAACTTTGTACTGAAGCAGAGGATAAGATGCTTAGAGGTTTAGAAACAGTGTGATCACTGTTTGTTGCACATGTGGCGGTATAGTGTCTAGCGTGCCTGAGCAGATTGTGTTGCCGAGTCACATGGTGTCTTCAGTCACTGTTTCATGAAATCCATTGCTGGGCGTTTGATAAACACTTACTCTGTAATTCTCCCTTTTCAGTCTAACTAACACACCGCTTGTTACGCAATGTGCGATCATAAGGTTTCACATTTCCATCATAAAAACCAAAAACTACACCCGATTCAAATTATATATCTCCCCCTTCAAGAAGGTTTCCAACTGTGCAATTCAGAAAACGGTCCTAGCCCGGTGCTTCTTTTTCCCTTTTTAACGATTGCACCCTGGATGTCCTGTTTTGACCGCTTGCCCTTGTGTGTCTACATTACACCGTGTTGATAAAACCTGCACAAACTGTAACATTGGCTTCCGTTTCAAACTACCCCAACCTTCCGTATGGAGGGTGGCGAGCCTTTGACTGTAGACAAAAACCAAGACGCTGTTTTGGATGAAGAATCTGATCCAAGCTTATCAGGTCGGGAATGTGACCACAAGAATGTTTTCCCTTTTAATCTTTTGGGCCGTTTGTGGGGTCGTTCACCCTAAACTCAGGTGTAGGAGCCTTTCCCAGCTATTACAGCGTGAGAATCATTTTTCTTAATCAAATATCCAAGTCAGGCTCACTTTCTATCAAATTGTGCACCATTGTGCTCATAAAACTTGATTAATTTGTCGAATCTGGCTAAAGTTAGCAGCAATCTTCCTTCCTTGCAGGCTTGCTAGGTTTTATATCAGTTTAATCTTACATATGACATACAAATGCTTATTTTCTACAGAAGCTAACTGGTTTGCACAGCTGTCGTCTTGCTTATAGTTCACCTCGTTTGTTTACACCTTTCCATCATTGAGAGGCGCTGCCTGGGCTAGTCGTACATTGCATTTAAATCTTTTTTTTGTCATCCACGTATCAAACAGGCCGTCTCGACTCATTTTGTAATTTTGGCTGTAAATTTACTAAATAATTCTCAGTTTTCAGGAACTATTTGAATTTTCTCTCTGGTCCAAATTGGTTGAGGACCTACAATAATGTGAAGCGCACATGGTAACATCTGTCTGTTCAGACAGTAGTACCTTGTGAATACTTTCTGCTACCACTATACACCAAATATTGCTGTAAAGCTCGTCTTCCCTTCCTTCCAAAACAGTTTTACATTTTTGTCTCTAGATCAAACGGTGAAGGAGTTACGGACATTTAAAGAGTGCTTGTAAAATGGGCCCGCTGGCAAGCCGATGATAAAAAAAACAAAGTTAACTGACTTGGATTTTCAGTGCCAACAAACAAGGACAGCAACTTTTAAACGTCCAGTCAACTAGCTGCACACTTCCTTATTGTATATATCAACACAAACTGGGGGAAAAGTCTCAGGAGTTAGTTCCCAGAATGGCAATACAACCTACCATCAAGTGATATAGGGCATGTAGGAAGAAGATGAGACCTGAACAAAACAATCAGTCATTGTTGGTGGAAGTGCAGCAGGAACTGGTTTGCAACAGTGGCTCGGCCTGATGTGTTCAGATAACAGCTCTGACGTTTTGTTTGTTTTTTGTTTTTGTTTTTGTTTCCCCTTCAGAGTATGGGATCGCAGGAGGATGATGTCGGTAGCAAAACGTCTAGTTATTCCTGAGGGGCCTTGGATGGGGAGAGAACGCTGCAGCCACCCCAACACGTTCTTCCCAGGATGAGTTGGATTTTTTTAAAAGAGGAAAAACAAACATTCTATCTCACATAAGGACATTGGTCAAGGAAAATCTAATTGTGTGGAATGATGATAAATTTGGTTATTCTTACTTCACAGTGTCTTAAGGATAACAAAAGATCCTTACAGAAAAAGGAGAAAAAAAGAAAAAAAATTACAATTTTGTCAGTGTTTTATTTATCAATGTTCAGGTTGAAGCGCCACTGCTACATTAACAGAAATCACAATAATAAAAACTGGACTTATTTGTTCCAAACGTATGTGAAAAATCTCACTGTTTGTTTTGGTTCTGCTGCATGATGGCCGTGACTTTGAGGGCATTACGTACGAGGTCAAACATCTAAAATTGAAGAATGAATCTGATAAAATTCTGCATTTGTAAAGACTGCAAGCGATCGTTTCCCTCTCACTCCTGCCGGTTAGAATGTAGATATCATCAATAGTGAATCTGTACACATGGACATGCCCTTGACCAAAACTCGGCACAATGGAGGAGTCGTTCACAATCTGGTGCACTGTTTTGTTTTTCGTTTTTCTTTTGTTTTGTTTTTTGTTTTTTGTTTTGTTGAGTTTTTTTTTTTTTTTAGGTCGGATCCACTAGAGGTCGCTAGAGCACTGTACAGAAAACCGATTTGACAGCTTGTTATTACAAGAGGTGAAGTCAACAGATGAAACCAAACTGTCATGTAATTTTGGGAGCTTGAGCTTGGCGATTGTGGATCTGTTAATAATAAATTGTTTAAGAATATAGTTCTGGGTTTCATGCCTTTATGGAAAGATTCTCTTCGACACGGTTCCTCGTCTTTACGGTGTGTTTCAATTCTCATCCATTCATGGACTGTCACCTTTTTTTTTTCCTTTTTTTTGTTTTGTTTTTTTGATTGATAAGCTGAAGCTAATTTTCGCTTCAGCCAATGAACGTACATATGCGAGCGGATGTGGTTTGCTGGAGAATTCCACCAATCAAGACGAAGCGCCCTTCTTTTTAGAGGCAGGACTTTACCCGCTGAACGAAAGTTGGCACATGTCAATCATATGCAGCACTCGGCCGTGATTGGTCCGTCGCTATGAATGAGGTGGGTCTTAACGACACTCGCCGTGTAAGCTACTGTTGAAATTCCAATGCTAACCAACTTTAGCCAGCTTGCTAACATGTAACTGAGCGACTGTGAAGAACTACATGTAAAGCGGTATAGTTGGATTTCAATACATAAATGATACATATCTCCAAAAGAGGCATATTGTAAAATTCGTCTTCATGCTTGCTACTGCGCGTGTCTCAGCTACTGCAACCAGGACATGTCCAGTTAGCCAGAACGCAGCACTCGGTGGATAACGAACCCTGGCAGAGCTAGCCAGTCAGCCTGCTTGGACTGGGTCTGCTTTGAGAGATTTGAACAGGTTTCGTCGCTCAGTGGGCAGTGAAGCCGGATGCTGTGACTACCATGAGTCCCGCAGGCTGCCCCCATGTCAACGGCTTCAAAGTGGACAACTGGAAGCAGAACCTGAGGGTCATTTATCAGTGTTTCGTGTGGAGTGGTTCAGCTGAGACCAGAAAACGCAAGGTAACGACTGTTTAGAAGGGACCCTTAATGTACGACAGTGTATGCGTGTGTTTGTGTGCTGAGCTGCCGTCGTGTGCGTGGATAGTTCCCCGCCCTTCCACAACAACAGACGCTGAATGCCAAAGTACCGCTTTCCCCCTCAGCCAAATACTATCCAAGCTCAGAGACTTGTTTTAGTCTCAGTGTCGCGCCTAAATGCCACTCTGAGCACCTCACCACAGCTGCAGTGTCCTCAAACTGATGCAAACTACTAGCATGTCACCCAGTTAACCCCCTCGCCGCTGAACGTTAGCTTAGATCAAAGCTAGAGTCCGCATGATGGATCAGCAAGCTGATGATGTGCATGTGTTTGCACTGGCGCTGCGCCTGCTGTGGCTCCACTTCCTCCCACCAGCAGACCGCAGGCCAGTGTTACACGGTGGTGTTTCCTCGCTTATTGGGGCACTGATGGCTCTGAAATCAGCCAAGTACTCCATATCTCTTGTCCTCATAAACCTATGATAACAGATATGCAGCATGGCTGTGTTTGTTCAGCATTACAGGATGAACAAGGTTTAACAGGTAAAGCAACAGAATATGTGACTTCAGTTACGCTGCAGGAGGAAATATTATTTTAATTCTTCTTTGTTTATTTTTTTAATAATCATGCCATTACGTAGATATATAGCATGCTTTGTTTGCATTATCTGTATGTATACTGCACTGGCTTAAGTCCAGGAGACATATATACAGAAATAAATGGTGCGTATGCAGATGGTATATGTACTGTATGGTCTCTTCCTGTGCCCCTGGAGGGCCAAAATCCCTTCTTATCGTTAAATCTGTGGGACACCTCTCCACATGGGGAAACTGTTACACCAGGTGGTTCTTTTCCGCCTGTCATGCACTTGTTTTCTTTTTATCCAGCTGGAGAAGTCTGTTGACAGTCATAGATTAGATTTTCCAGTCTAGTTTCAGGTCCAAGACAGTCTTTAATTTGACCCTGAACAATATTTCGTCCGCCAAGTTTATCCATACCTTATTGTTATTCAGCGAGCATTGGTGTATCCAGGTATTTTGGCTTGCTGCTCACTCGGCACCTACACTGGGTTGCTGCAGGGATGCAACAAAGGGAAAGGACAAGTATTGTGATTCCAGGGCCATTCAAAACAACAATGGCAAAAAATTGCATACATTCTGACAGTCAAGCAGCAACACTTGAAAGTGTTACCTGTGGAAAATACAGGTCTGACAACTCCTTAATCACCCACTCGCCACTCTGCTTCGTCCATTACCTCAGGCGTCAGCCTCAGCACTGTGTACATCAGACAGTCCGCTGACCTTCAGATGTAGATTGAATGCTGAGTATTGGTTCACCTTGAGAATTCAAAGGCTCAGTTCTTTGACTCACTTCACTGACAATCACACAAGTGTTTTATCTCATCTGAATGGCGACAACATTGAATTTTATCAGTCCACTGCAGAGTAAAACCGCATTTTCTCACCGCAATCCTAATGTAATATTTTTAAATTGTAATAAAACATTTAACATTTTATTTTCTGTATATTAAACATGGCCAAAATTTCAAACAATGACGTCAGCATATCCTCTGGTAAATCTTGTGTGTCAAAGGCTTCAGGCAGGTTTTTTTTCCCCTACACTTGTCTGTATGATGTCAGTAAGAGCAGATATTCCTAATATGGTCAGGCACACGGCTCTGGTTGTGAGCACAGAAGCTCCGCCCACCTACTCTTCAGCTCATCTCTTTATGAGGTGCAGCCAGTCAAATAACAGTTGGCTTGGGAGCGGGAGGATAGACACCTAAAACTGATAATTTCAAACAGTGGAAGAACTCAGCAGCTGCACTTAGGCCCAGTAAGATTAAAAAAAAAGGATTAATTTGAACTGTGAAAAATGCAGACCCACTAGTACAGCCCAGGATTGACAATAAGGATCTGGACATGGTCCTTTTTAACAGCCAGTATAGGCTGCTCAAGGGGCCATGAAATAAGACCATGTTTTAAAATTGGTGAGTCACTACTAAACGTCAGAGCTTAGCAGATTTAGCAGTATTTTCTGTCCTCCTAAGGCTGTCTTCTACTAGCTTGTGCCACTGCAACACAAAGTAGATTTAATGTGAAAGAGGCCCGCTGAGTATCAAACCCAGAGCTGGTGGCAAAAATAAACAAGGTCAATGAAGTATTTGCCATTATGACAGTGGCAGCTGTTGCTTTAAATTTAAGTTCAGCTTCATTTTTTAGCCCTCTGTTTTTTTTTTCTGTGTTGAACATTTACTCTTTCCACTAGTGTCAAGGTCACACACTCCAACAACAACCAAATCTTAGTATCAGACATATCAACAAATCAGATTTACCTGGGTGTTTTCAGTGGCACAGCTGATATTTATGCCACCGGGCTAAATGTTGCAAAATAGAGTGATGACTGTAAAACAGGTCAGTTATTTCTTAGTTTGCCTGGGACAAAGGAGGAAATAATTGATTAATCTTCATACGTCTTGATGCATTCTCAATCATCCAGGAAAGTAAAACTCCAAAAGTTGATTCTGTTCATCTGGACGTAGCGTTTTATGGGAGAAACGTTTCGTCACTCATCCAAGTGACTTCTTCAGTCTCAGCTGACTGCAGGTTTCCCTAAATCTTATAAACAGTACATTTGCATAATGACTGAAACCAGCCCACTGAAGGAACAATGGGCTGGGAAACCAAACAACCTCTGGCGAAGCGGATGGCACAACACAGAAGAGCTACCTCGTCAGGCCAGGACTCTGCAGTCTATTTACACCTACAGGCCAGTGGACACTCTTTCAATGATGAGGATGTACACATCCTGGACAGGGAAGAACACTGGTTTGAGCGCGGCGTCAAGGAGGCCATTTACGTGAAAAGGGAAAGACCATCTCTGAATCGAGGAGGGGGCCTAAGGGTACATCTTTCGCCATCTTACAATGCTGTGATTGCAGCCATTCCCCAACTCTCTGTGAATGGTACTCATGGCCATTGATCAGTGGTCTTTGATATGTGGTTTTTGGTCAGTGGTTGTTGATAAATGGTCATGAGAATTTGCATAATTATGATTAAGGAACTGACCTCCCAGCCCATTGTTCCTTCAGTGGGCTGGTTTCAGTCATTATGCAAATGTACTGTTTATAAGGTTTGGGGAAACCTGCAGTCAGCTGAGACTGAAGAAGTCACTTGGATGAGTGACGAAATGTTTCTCCCTCAAAACGCTACGTCCAGATGAACAGAATCAACTTTGGGAGATTAATCTTCATAAATAAATATCAGTTTGTTGTTTGGGATGGCAGGCTACGACAACTTTTCCCTAAATGAATGAGGCAGGTGTTGCTGCATTGGCGCACAGTGTAATAATCTTCTCACTTTACACTTTTCTAACCAGCAACTTTCCATCCCATTACCCTCTCCGGTTCTCCCCGCCTACTGGTAGCTCGTCTCTGACATCGCAGCATTTGGAGGAATATGACACAGTTGGAGGTTGGCTGTTCTTCGGGTGTTAGAAGAACCACAAGGCCTCTTAATACACAGTACACAGTGTTCTAAACCATAACTACTGCGCAGTGTATATGTGCTCAGGCTCTTACTGACAGTTTGGGATGTGGAGATGTAGAGCAGAGAAGATGACACAAATCCTACATGAACACAACGTCCTTGGGGGAATAGCAAAACAGACGTGCACACTGTAACAATGACAGCCAGAAGAATGAGTGACGAAAGATTGTTGCATATTGATGGGTATTTTCATAATTCATGTGCTGTCCGAGCAGTTTTGCATGGAGGGGTTTGTGTGTGTGTGTGTGTGTGTGTGTGTGACTGGAATAAGAATGTCTTTTTTTTCTATCTGTGTCCCACATTTAGACTCACAAGAGAAGCATGTTTTTAAATCATGAACAGCAGAGGTGGTACTCAATGAGGAATAAGCCCAGATGAAAAGTTTTTAATCTAGAGGGTTTTAGGCTTTTTTTTTTTTTTGGTAATATAAATCTCAAAAAACACAACATGAATCAAGCAAATGTGTGACATTTGTCAGAACCCTCATCTGTTTAGTAAGACAAGGTTGTTACCACTAACCCTATGGTAACAACTATGAAGCTACTGCTTAGCTGTACAGTGTAAACTGAAATGGGTGGGAGGTAACTGTGACACCTCTCTCATCCTTGTGATCACAGTAGTTCAGGAAAACCTGGCAAGAAGCTTGTTTTACATGGCAAATATATTGACTTAAACTAAAGGACGATTTATATTTATGAAATCTATTTAAATTACAGTGTGTACTCTGTGGTTTAAATAGATTTCAAACACTTAGATTTCATGCACTGTCTACAATGTCTAATAAGTCAACTTCAAATTATGTAAAGTTCTGTACAAACGCTGCCAGTATTTTAAATTTAGTTGCACACTGGGACTGTCGTCAGTCTACACAACTATGTGTATTGATCTGGATAGATGTGGATAGAAACGGCACAAAACTCCAAGGCTACTACTTACTACTTCTTACTTTCTTCCCCATTCTGAAGCTTTGTTCAGCAACTTCAGAGAGACGTCTTTAGGCATGTAGAAATGTTCAGAGCACTGAGTTGCTATCAAGCAAGTGGCTAATTGGGTAACGATAACAAGCATTTTAGTTGTGTCTAATAAAGTGGCTTGTGAGTGTGTTTCACAGATATTGTATTTTTCTTAAATTGTTCAACTTTTTTGATTCAATCCCGTTTTATTCATACAGTGCTTAATTACAGTTACCTATATTGTAAGGTAAAGGCCCCACAATAATGGAGGGAAAACCCCCAACAATCAGATGACCCCATATCAGCAAGCGCTTGGCAACAGTGGGAAGGAAAAACTGGCTTTTAAACAGGATGAAACCTCCAGCAGAACCAGGCTCAGGGAGGGGTAGCCATCTGGTTAGAGGTGACAGGAGATAGTGATGGTAAAATAAACTAAAATCGGGCAGCTAGCTTACCTACAGCACTCTCAACTATATGATGCCAGATGCCATACATTTATGAGAATCTCTGCCTTTAGAGATGTTAGAGTTTACTCCTTTTTTTTTCTTTTTGCAAAGCCAATCTAGTTGTTTCTTCTGAACTTTATGCAAAGCTGAGCTAACCTGATTATAGAGGAGGAACACAATAGTTTTGAGTTTTGTGAAGGAAAAGGTTTATTTCCTATAATGTGAACATTTCCTTAAAATAAATTCTACATGCAGTTTTAACTTCTCTTCATATTGGTTGTATTGTTTTATTTATTTATTGTTTTTACTTCTGTTGACATTGATAATTTAGGGTTTTAGACGTCTTGGTCATACACGTCAGGTAAAGACAGCATCATTTGTCACGATCCTTACATCTTCTAAATTGAGCACCAAACTGTACTGTCACTCTGCCTTTCCATTTTATGTATATTAGCTTACCAGTCTAGATCTCTAAGGTAGAGTTTCCATAAAATGCCACCGATATCAACCTGTCTCATGATTCCAGCGCTAATTTTCTTCTACATTTTCTCCTCTTGTCTTTGTGTCTGATGCTCTCCCATATATCATCCTCTACCGGCTTTCCTTTCTCTCCTGTCTTTTCTTATTTTCCCTGCACTCCTCTTCTTAGGCATTGCTCATTTCTTCTCGCCTCCTTATATTCATGCTAGCTCATTGGCATGCCAGCTTGTCATCTGCATGCTTTTGAACTGTTGCTATCTACCCTCCATCCACAGTCACGCCGCTCTTCTTTTTTCTTCCCATGACTGCCGAAAATAACGACTAAGAAACACAATTCATATTTAAGAGGTGCATTTTAGGCTTAGGTGAATTTTATCCTGATTCTGTACTTTAACCCATATAGCATTAAAAAGCAGAATGCATCATGCTTTGTAGATATATTGTCTGGTAGGTTTTTGAGCAGTGTTCATACACTTAAGTCTTACATAGACCTGCATTAAAGAAATGTTCCGTTTACTTAATAGAAAACACACAGTAGATGAAAAATAGCTTTTGACATCCAGAAGTGTAAAATGATGTGTTCACTGCAGCTGCTTAGACATGCCAGGCTTGACGTCATGTACAGTAAATGACCTTGGCATGATGACGTGGTGCATTTAAATGAGCTCTTAAAGACTTTTCGTTGTTTTGTCTTACATAAAGTCTTACAGTGATGCTGCTCACACTACTTGGTGTCCAGTTCTTCTGTTTGCAATGACCAGGCAGTAGTAGGCCCCAGTCAGAAGCTGAAAGACTAGTTGACGACCCCCTAGTACCACCAGGCACTAGGGAAAAATATGTGAGTGGTTGCTGGCTGTTGCAAGGTAAATTGGCTGCGAAGCATTGTACAGTGCTGCACCAAAAATTTCTTTGTGATTGCCTTTTTGTCACTCGCAGATTCCCGAAGTTGTCCATAGCTTGCATGGAAAATGCTGACTTGTTTACAAACACTCACCAACTGTTTGCTGAGTCATAATGAAACTATCAGAAGTGTAAAAATGGAGAAAGGTCAGCCATTAAGATGCCTCTGTTTCGGTATTGCATCACCCTCTTTCAAGTTTCACTCTCTCTGTGGTTAGTTAGCAGGATTTTGCAGTTTGCAATTAGACCTCTGTCATGGATACTATGCAAATCTGCTTGTGGCCAAAACCATCCCAAGCAGGCTGTTGGTTTGTAGCACCCTCTTTGCAACAGATTTCTTTTGATTTCTATTCTAACCTATTGTTTTAATTAATCTTGATAAACACTACAGGACATCATGTGACAAATACAAGATCCATTGATTTGCAAAGTTAAGTTGGCCAGCTGATGGTTTGTACAAACAAGACACCAATCATGCATGTTGGAGTAGATGGTTCATATTATCATAGCTATTTTTTGTGTGTTGGCAATGTTTTGTGTTGCTATCTATGCAGTTCTTTCTGTTTGTTGTATGTTTTAAGCTTGTTTGTTTCTATCTGTTGTCTACAGAAGTTCCTTAGATGCTAATGCTACACTGTTATTCACAATCTAATACTAGCTCGTTCTTGCAGAGTGTATTAGGTTTAGCTGACTTCAGGTGGAAGTAAAGAGAGCAGTGAGCTGCAGAGGCTGAACCATATTCATGTTTCTGTGTTCTTTCTGATGTGTTCAAGTAGCAACGCGTGGACTCCAGGAAATTCAAGGTCCGTCTCATAGTGCAGCGTAAAGCAAAAAATGTGAATGCTTTTGTAAATAAGAGATTTCAGGTTTCGATCTGAGCACATCTGTAACAAACAAATATATAAAAACATGTTTTTATTTTGTCACTGAAATTTTCAACATAAGGTGTGCTAAAAGGAAAAATTGCCATAGTTACGGGAAGTCTGCATTGTAACCTATGGCATAACTGCAAACCCCTCTGAACCCTACGCCCTAACCTGGCATGCACATCACGAAAAATGTAGCTACACGGGTTGGCGCAGCCCACAAGTATCGTGATTGGGCAGTTCAGCTCCATCAAGTTTTTCAATTGTTCATTTACAAAGTAACAATCATCGTCTCAGGACAAAGAATAATCATCATAGCAACAAAATAAGGAGTCACAAATGTAACAAATTCCTGGAGGGATATGCAGAAACTGTCAGAATGGATGTGAGGGAAGGCACAAAGGAGTGATATGTTTACACCCGCAAACAACTGACCACCACAAAGAGTGGAGACCCATGATTAACATGTAACACACCAGAACACACATAAATGAGATCGGCCACTTACGTAGGTTATGTCATGGGTTCTACAAAGATTCATCCTTGAAGTTTGTTTAAATTTTTATGATTTTGGGGTTTTTTTTAAGTGTAGAGTACAAGTTTGAGAAGATTCATACAATCGTTTCATCTCTCTCTCTATTTTTGTCTCCCTCTCTCCCTGCTGTTCCTCCTCCCACCCACCACCCCTCCCCCGTCTCTTTCAGGCCAAGTCATGTATCTGCCACATGTGCGGCGCCCACCTCAACAGACTCCACTCCTGCCTCTACTGCGTCTTCTTCGCCTGCTTTGCCAAAAAACACATCCACGAACATGCCAAGAGCAAAAGGCATAACCTAGGTATGACACACACAAACTCACGGTCCTACACAAAGCTTCTGCATTGTAACAAACACGGACGATATCCACACAAATGCACACCCCAGCACAACGCCATCAGGGCTAATTATACAGCCAGCAGCAAATGGAGGTATAGGCTAGTGCCACTGCATTGTAAACACCATGCATTTGTGTGTTTGAGACTATATTTATAAGCAGCTTTGGCTTTCTTATATTACTTATATCAATGCTTTTATTTCAGCTGTGACGCATCTGTGGTTTTTGTGAGGCATTTGGAGCCACAGGGGTGTGAGCTGTTACGCAAGCGAGTGCAACATAAATGCAATACTGCCTAAAAGGCTTCATCTCAAGGGGCTTTGGAAAGTCACCTGTGTATTTTGGCCTCACGCAGCCTATTAGAGGGAAAGCATGCAGTAGTGAACTTGCTAATGAATGGGCACTGAGGTCTGTCTTGGTGGCTGATTAAAAATTAAGCACATTTCCATTTTATTGGGTACACCTCCCTGCTCTCCAAAGCCTCTCTCAAAATCCCTGCAATCATTCAGCGGTGTGGGTATTTATAAGCAAGAACAATGAGATCTCTCTCAGCCTTGTTGTAGACAGGATTAATATTGCAGGTCAGTGAAGGTAACACAAAATATCGCGAGCCACTGGTTTCAGTGATAATCTGTATATTTTTCTCCTTTAAAAATGACTGAGCAGGCTTTTATTTTGAGGAGCCAAAGCAAGCGGACTGTATTTCTCACCACAGCTCGCACGGAGGCTGCTTAGTTGGCCTGGGCACACACAGTAAGAAAACGGGAAAGTTGTATTTCAGTTCAGTGAGTTATATATTTACAGGAAACAGACGCGATCTGGACCGCTCCAGATCTGAAGAAAGACGTGGGTGTTTGGTGAACAGTTGGTTGTTTTCGCCCAGTGCTTCGACTCCCACTGGGACACACGGCCTGTGATAATCAAAACATTGCTCAAAAATTTTTGAGAAAACTGCTGGATAGTACCTGAACTCATATACTCGGATAGTATAAACAGCTGCTAAAGAATTCTGCTGTGTGCAGAAATCGCTGCTATTCACATCTAAATGGGTAAAAAATAAAAGAAAGAAACACCACTGAGTACACTATCCTTCCTCCCTGAACTTTGTAGTCTTGCAGCAGGACTGAGACTTTCTGTGAAAGTTTGATATGTTCTGAAACTCCCATTGGTGCTTGAGTTAAGTGGCGATTGGGGCGCTGTTCCAGAAATCAGATTTAACAAACTCTGAGTTCCAGAAAGGATCATCAGAGTTAGTTTAGTCACTCAGAGTAATGAAAGAACGCCATCGTCGATGGAGCTCTGATACCAAGAGTCACCATGGAAATGGGTAACTAACGATCAGAGCCTTGATTTGAACCCAGTGGATTGAGGAATATCATGTCAGCGCCGACCGTGACATTTATCTAAAAATGATAACAAGAAAGGGGAAAACGTGCCTTCCCCAGTTAAATAACAAACCTGAAGTTATTAAACCCAGAAACATTTACATCACATGTTACTGATTCAGTCTATTTCTACGTTGATTCTTAACCAGCTCTCTGACACTCTCAAACTCGCAGACTCCTACGAGGGTCCGTCGTCTGTTAGAACAAGTGCATGAAGGCTAGACGTCATGTTGAGCCTTTTTTGTGCGCCATAACCCTGCACACAGGGTTCATAGCATTGCGATGCTGTTTACAGGGTTATACAGGGGTGTAATATAACTTATTCAGGAGTCATTTATTTGAATTTGGGCTTAATGAAGTTGTTTCTAGAGCAAATGAGAAGTTTGAGTGATCAGAAGTATTTCTTTACTCTATGGAAGTTATGATCTTCCATAGTTCCAAGTACATGCTCCATTTAAAAACATCACAAAAAACTGAAACACAGTGCATTATGTATGATCAGTTATTTACACATTCACACTGAGCATGCTAACACTGGACCTGGTGTTAGCAGTGTACTATTAAAGCTGGGGGAATGCAACTGTCATTGCAGGTGTGCAGATTTTATTGTAAGTCATGTCGTCATGAGTGTTGAACAATTGTGTTGCACAAGGAGGGTTGGCGGTTTTTGTTTAGTTTTACTGGTTAAATAATGGTTTTTCTAGACTGGAAATCCGGCTTCATCTGCTGCTCTCTGACACTTATACAGTTGACATCAATTAATCGTCTCACTCCAGCAAAAATAGGCTGTGCTAAATGACAAAACTATGGAGGAGCACAAAGCTTTGAGACTCGGGATTATTGTGTTGCTAGAGTCGATCACACAGACATTTGTACAACCTTTTTATTGCCTTTGATATTACCGAAAGCATTTAAAAAAGGGGCAACATTTAATTACACTGTAAACGGCGTATTATCTGCACCAAAAGGCATCATCCTGTTAGTGTGAAAGCGGAGACGCCAGCTCGACACCCAGTAGCTTTCATTTTTTATTCTCCACATAATGGAATTACGGCTGTTTTGAGCTGCAAGTGGAGTGCGTTACACTGCAGCGTTGTGCAGGAGAGCGCCGCTGTAGCAGAAGCACCGAGGGTGTCGCTGACAAAAGGCTGGATTTGGCAGATGTTGGAGAATCTGCGCTTTGGTTTTTATCAAGCCTGCTTTGCTTTATCACTCGGCTCAGGAAGACCCCCTGCGGTGTGTGTGTGTGTGTGTGTGTGTGTGTGTGTGTGTGTGTGTGTGTGTGAGAGAGAGAGAGTGAGAGGCCCACATAAACTGTTAGCTGCTGAATTAAATTCTGAAAAAATTGTAAGAAATCGTCTAATAGAAGGGGAGGGTAAGGTTTTTGTTTTTTGTTGTTTTTTTTTTTTTTAAAGAGAGAGACGCTCTCAGCAGGCTGATGAGGAGGTAATTAAGTCGTTTTTAATACACCCTGTGGAATTAGCCTCCATTAAACCCGGCCCCTCCTCCTCACCCTCCTTCTTTCTGTTCCTCCTCCTGTTTTTTTTTTTTTGCCTTTGCATCTCTTTCATCAGCTCATTTTATGGACGTCCACCGTTCTCTTTGCCTCCTCATGTCGGACTCCTCCCGCTCTCTGACCACTGTCCTCTTCTCTTTCTGCCCTCCTCTTGTTCCCATGGTTACCCGATGACCCTTTCGATATTCGGAATTGTTCGAGGGTTTCATTTAATTTCACTCGGCACCGTTACAACCCCACCCCCCCTTCAGTCTGTCAAATTTTTTTCCTCACTTTCATATTTGCCTTTGCTTTTCCTCACCTCCCTCCATTCTTTCCTCTATACCTGCAGAAGATGACAGCCAAGAGAGAGGCCGTCAGGCAGGTTGTTATGGCAACAGCAAACAGGTTGCCGCAGGGTACAGAGCAGGTGAGGAGACGGAGAGAGAGGTAAGATGGAGTGGAAGCACTGTTTTGGGCCATGAGTGAGCATTTAAGTGAGTCTGCGATGGTGGGAGATTACCCAGAAAGGCAGCGTCCTCACCTTTTGACTTCCCATTGCTCTCTTCATCATTTCTGGCTGCTGTGAACACATGGCTGATCTGTCAGCAGATAAACCCTGCTGCCTGCCGTCGCAGCGTGACATAAATAGAATAAAACTGAGAGGTGAAGCAGTTAGCCTTTTACACAGTTTGCAGCAACACGCAACCCTTTACAGTCTCGTGAGGGTCTAATAAACTGAGTGTCCCTGCATTTGAATAAAATGCCGTCTTCTTCTTGTCTTTGTGTGTCTGTCCAGCTATCGACCTGCTGTACGGGGGAATTTACTGCTTTATGTGCCAAGACTACATTTACGACAAAGAGATGGAACAGATCGCCAAAGAGGAACAAAGGAAGGCCTGGAAGATGCAAGGTACAGCAACTTTAAACAACGCGCCAAGTGACTTTGACCTAAGTGGGACATTTCTACACCAGAGTTTACCAAGCAACGACACTTCTGTGCTCAATCACTGCATTTTGAGATGACAGCACATATGCAATATTAAAAATCCACACTGCGCTGCAAATTCTTTAAACTCCTGGTCTTTATTATCTAGCTTATTAACCTGATTATATATAAATTAGCATTTTGCAGTTAAAGTTTTTATAGAGTTCAGTTTGGATGTGGTAATATTCATATGAATGATAATGCTGTATTGCAACGTTGTTTCTAATCCTCTGTAAATGTGGATTTTTATAGAGCAGCTGCAGTGGGTTCATGCATATGTAGCAGTGGTCAAATGTGTTTATGGCAGCCTTCTAAGCTTGAACAGAAAGATTCAAGTCGTCAACCTTTAACGCCAAGTGTATTTTGTGAATGTTTGAGAATTCATCAGTGTGATTTTTATTTATTTTTTCCCCCGAAAAACCCGAATAGACAACACAAAAATGCAGAAAGTAGCAAAAATGATAGAAATTTTAACTGATATACGCAAATGCATATTTAATGTCTTTTTTCTCATTTGTAAGAAGCTTCAGTAACCACTCCAGTTTCAAAAAATGATTTCATGGTTCAGGCTCCACGGGTTTGTGTGTCTGTGTAAATGTGTTCCAGGTATCGGGGAAAAGTACTCAACGTGGGAGCCGACGAAGAGGGAGCTGGAGCTGCTGCGTCACAACCCCAAAAGAAGGAGGATCACCTCCAACTGTACAATTGGTTAGTGTCTCTCTCTCTCTCACACACACACATTGACAGAGCAGCCACTCAGTTTCACAGACTGTCTGAAAATTAAGGCGAGAAAAAAGATGTAAAGGCATAAAGATGAAGCAACACCATCATCCATCATGTTTTCACGCGTACTCTGCAGCCCGGAGCCTGTGAGAATGTCTGACACACTTTGATCGGACATCAGCCGCTCTTTAACCTGCCAGCTTCTTACTGCAAACCCTGTGTGATGGCAACTGGCCCCATGTGCTAATTGCAGAGCAAACTTTCTGCTTTACCCATTCCTTTAATAATATGAAAAGCTACTAGTCACAACCACAGGGTGATGCAGAGAGGGAAGAAGCCCGAACAGGAGATGTTATTTATTGCAGTGATAATGAATATTGGAGTGAGGCAGTGGTGGGACCTTCAGTATGTGGGAGTGAGGAGAGCTGGCATACGTTTAACACCTTGCAGCAGCCTGCAGGGACGTGCTCCAGCGCCAGCAACATCCCTGGCTCTGTCTAAGACGAGGGGAATTACAGGGCCGGCTGCTCATCCATGAAAAACACTACAGCCTTCTTTCTTTTCTGCTTCCTGTCTTTCCTTCCACCTTTTCTCCTGCTTCCTCCTTTCTCTCTCTCCCACCTCTTTTGTTTTTTTTAATATATGTGGTTAGTTCTGCTTTAATCAGGCAAGGGTTTCCCTGTATGCAGTCCACTGGTGCCTTAGAGACATTGCAGAGAGTGTGTGTGTGTGTGTGTGTGTGTGTGTGTGTGTGTGTGTGTGTGTGTGTGTCTATAACAGCATTGCAGCCTAGCTGCCACAATGCAGCAGCCACGAAGCCTCTTTTTCTGTTTATCCCGTCCACACACTTTTGTTTCCTTGAACTGCGTTTATGTCTGTTTTCCTTTGCTGTCCCTCTTCCACCCGCAGGTCTGCGCGGGCTGATAAATCTGGGCAACACGTGCTTTATGAACTGCATCGTCCAGGCGCTGACACACACCCCACTTCTGCGAGACTTCTTCCTCTCGGACCGGCACAAATGCGAGATGCAGAGCAACTCCTGCTTGGTGTGCGAGATGTCGCAACTGTTCCAGGAGGTACCGCGTCTTTGATTTTATTTTAGGAGTTTAAAGAGGACAAGGAGATGATTCAGAAAGTGTCATTTGAAAACACAAACTCCTCCCACCCCCTCACCACAGTTCTACTCAGGCCACCGCTCACCTCACATCCCATTCCGCCTCCTCCACCTCGTGTGGACCCACGCCCGTCACCTGGCCGGCTATGAGCAGCAGGACGCCCACGAGTTCCTCATTGCAGCATTGGATGTCCTGCACAGACACTGCAAAGGTCAGACACACAGAGACGTTGTATCGTAAACAAGCTGAAATGACCATCAAAGCTGAGACATGCGACTTTCAGTCAGACATGTTTGACACGGAGAGTTAAGAGGCTGAAAACACATGAGAGGCAGTATTGATTCTTTTGGATCTCTTGTCAGTTTATAAGCACAGTGGGGATTTGTGAAGTTACACAGTAAGGCTTTTAGTGACACTGTGCTTTAATGTTTTTGTTGTATGTGTGTGTGTTTGCTTTGTGTCCCTACAGATGACAACGGGAAGAAAGCAAACAACCCGAACCACTGTAACTGCATCATTGACCAAATCTTCACAGGGGGCCTGCAGTCTGACGTCACCTGTCAAGCCTGCCAGTAAGTGTGTGTGTGTGTGTGTGTGTGTGTGTGTGTGTGTGAGAGAATGTGAGTGTGTGTGCAGGGAAAAAACAACTTAAAACCCCACTGATGCCTCACTAGAGTCTGTATAAAGAGATTAAAGTGTACAGTTCCATCATGAGGACACAAAACAGGCCTCACTTGTCTGCATCAGAATGTCTAATGGCCTGCCTCGAGGTGACCCTCCTCCCCCTCCCTCCCTAATGCCTCCGTTCTCCTCTATCATTCACATATTGCACCATCAATCACACACTTGGTGAACTGCTACACTGCAGCAACAGGAACGGCCTTTCATGGCATGTAAAGTTGATCTCTAGCTCCACCTGGTGGTTCGTGGAGGCAGTTGAAGCTCTGAGTGGACCAGCCCGCCTTTTTTATTTATTTTTTAAACTGATCTGTTATGTGATTAGCTCCTATTTCCATATAAGAAATATTTTCACACACTGGGGGATTTTTGCCTTTATTTGGCGTGGCTGAAGTGACGAGTAGACAGGAGAGAGCAGGGGATACGCGACAGAGGCCACGGGTCAGACTTGAACCCAGGCAGCTGCATTTCTGGGTCACTGCACTAAGTGTAGCAGTTTTGTGGTTACTGTCAGAAGAATTTTTAAGCTTATTGTCAAGTCATGCTTAGCTGAGGAAAACAGCTGGTGCTTCTTCAGTGGAAAAAAAATCAGCAGTAAATACAGTGATCCACAATTTTGATTCCATCCATCCGTTTTCTTCCACTCATCTGGGGCCGGGTCACAGAGGCAGCTGCCTAAGCAGAGAATGCCTAACCTCCCTGTAGCTCATCCAGGAGAACACCTGGGTTTTTCCAGGTGGGCCGGTGTAGTTGTAATCACTCCTGGGTCTGCCCTGTGTCCCCTGTAGTGTATGCCCAGAACCTTGAGATACCTAATCGCCTCCGCATGGGGCAGCAACTTATCCCTGACCCGGACCTGGAGTAGCCACGAGATCCGTTTCCAGCTTAGGACTATGGCCTCAGACGTGAAGGTGCTGATTCTCATTCCCACTGCTTCCCACTCCAGTGTGAGCTGGAGGCCATCACCTGACCAAGCCAACAGGACCACATCTGAAAAGATCAGAGATGAGATCCCGCAGCCACTAAAGTGGAAGCCTTTTGCCATTTGAAATCCATCCCTATAAAATTTAACTAACTAAAATATGCTGTAGATCCTCTTTTTCTTTTTGTGGCAGCTCTGGAGAAAGTCAGAAATTTCTGTTTTGACCAACCATAACCGGACTGTTGCCAGTCAGCGACACTATTCAGAGCTTTCATCTTCATGGTGCTACTGAGGAAGGCTGCTGGATTAGGGTAGTGTGCAGTGGAGGTCCTGGGTGTAGCAGTCATCTTAAACAGCCATCAAATTTGATTAAAGCTCATGTCAGAACCAGTGACATGGCTTTGAAAGAGCCCTTGTTCTGATGACACAGGCAGCTTTGTGGAGATTTATGGCACCAGGAAGTGGAATTATTAGAGCAAAGAGATGGAGCTAAATTTGACAGAAAGCCGGCGCTGCAGTGATACGTCTTGTAATTGTGCTATGGCCCCTTGGCTTAACAAGAACACTATGCATTACAGAGAAAGTAGGCAGAACAATAGATGATTTAGTGGAGCTGTTAGAGAGATAACGGGGGGTGCAGTTTGGAAAATGGATATTAACTGAGCAGTGTTTCTGTTGGTATTGCAGCTCTGAGCAACAAACTGCTGGGTTATAATCCAGCTGTTCCAAATGACTGAAGATACGAACACAGTCACAAATATACCATGAACCAGTAGGATTTGCTGTATGTCCTTAAGAATGAACACACAGTGTTTCCAATTAATGTTCAGCTACAAAAACTGAAGCTGAGCTGTACATGTTTAATGCAGTAATGCTGATAAATTGACCACCAGTGGAATTATTTGGCTTTCATTTGTTTGAATGTTGCTTTATTTTGCTTTATTTTTACCTTAAATTCACCTCCTTTCAACACAGTGATGTACATTTTCCAGTCAACTGTTTTTTTTTAAACAGCATATTTACACATAAATAGTGTTCATGCGAGTTAAAGCCTTTTTTAAAATTCATAACCCTTTTCTCTGTGACGTCAATAAGAACGGGTATCCTTAATATGGTTGTCAGTAACAGTGGCTCCACCCACCTGCTGTTTGCACCTCCTGTCTTCAGGCTATATTTTTGCAAAAAAAGAAATTATCCTTAAAAAAAACTGTGAAAAAAATGAAGTTGACATCAAGTGATAATGAGCTTGTGCTGATGTTTCTAATAAAGAAGGGGAAGAAACTGAGATTCTGGGTTCATCCAGTTCTCAATGACCCGGAGGTAAAATAGTACTGTTTTACTATTTCTGGATCATTGTACATTGGGTATGATAATGATTATTTTGAGCTGTGACTCCTCAAGAGTAACACTTGGAGTTAGAATTGACCGTATCACGTGACATCCTGGCATCTGTTTGGTTCCCAGTGGTGTTTCAACAACTATAGACCCATTTTGGGACATCAGCCTGGACCTGCCAGGCTCTTCCACACCATTCTGGCCCCTCAGCCCTGGAGGAGATGGATCAGCACTTAACGGAGAGAGTCACACCACTGGAGCCACAACACTGACGGACTGTCTGCGCAGGTAACTGATATATGAAGAATAGATCAGAGAGACATGATCTGAAATGTCAGGATTGAGCTGTAGTCATCAGCATTAAAAGATAAACAGGTGCGGGGTTTTGTCTGTTTTGTGGTTGTAAAATGAAAAGAATCCTTTCAGCATTTTAATCAGAACAATCCTACATGCACTGCAAACTCAGAGACCCACGCCTTTAGCCTCATCCCAGAATCATCATGAGCGTCACATACTCTAGAACTGTTTCCTACCCTTCCTGACAGGGGAAGCAGCAGCACTACTCCCTGGTACCAAATCTCACCCTCTGTTGTCCAGGTTCACCAGACCAGAACACCTCGGGAGCAGCGCAAAGATCAAGTGCAGTGGGTGCCATAGTTACCAGGAGTCTACCAAGCAACTGACGATGAAGAAGCTGCCCATCGTGGCGTGCTTTCACCTCAAAGTAAGAGAGGTTACATTTGACAGCTAATGAAGGGGATATTTATTACCTGTTCTAACTCGTGGATATGTGCGTGTGCTCGCAGAGGTTTGAGCATTCGGCCAAACTGCGGCGGAAGATCACTACTTATGTCTCCTTTCCTCTGGAGCTGGACATGACCCCGTTCATGGCCTCTAGGTGAGCACAATCTAAAAGAAGGCTGGAAGCTGTCAAAGAAAACCCAGTAAGGTGCATAAAAACTAGAAGCTGCTGTGTGCGTGCTAGGCCTCAATCACAGTAACAACTGTGTTTATATGGACTTGTGTGCGTCCAGTGTCTTTTTAAAAAATAGATTTTTGGTCATAAACTGATTTTTTTGTCATTAATGAGCACAACCGTAAAGACTGATCATTGCAGCAGAGTCTGGATGACGCCCGCTTTTCCTAACTCATCAATCAGCTGGAAAAATATGGTGGCCGTGTTTTATTTCAGAGTACATTACTATGTGCTCATATCTAAATATGTTTACATCCTTACTGTGCATATGTGTATGTGTACTATATATACCACTCAAAAAAATGAAAAGAACACTTTGAAAACACATCAGATCTCGTTGTGGGGGGAAAAAAATCATGCTCGATATCTGTACTGGTGTGTGTGCTGGGAACTAAAGGATACCACATCATTTGATGGAAATGAAAATTATTAACCTACAACGGGGTGAATTCAAAGAAGCCCCAAAAATCAGGAGGAACCCAGGACCCACTGTACCAGGGTAGGGTCAGAGAGTGGATCCAAGGATTTCATCCTAATACCTAATATCAGGGTGTCTTTGCCTAGTCTCTAGAGATCTGTGAGTCCTTTCATGGATGTCCCACCCCAGACACTACAGATGGGAGTGCTCATCCTGTTCCTCCTTCCACAAAAGGAGCAGATACCGGACTTGCTAATGGGTTAAGGACCTTCTACAGCAGTGTTTCCCAACCACTCTGTGTGCTGTGAGAAATGATCAAGTGTGCCGTGGAAGATTATCTGGTTCCACCTGATTAGTACTCTCAGTGACCGGCATAACGAGCAGAACAATTACATTCTCTTCCACTAGAGGGCAGCACAACTACGTACTCTAATTAAATGGGTTGCCAACTGCCAGTAAAATAGAAGACGAAGGAGGCAGGGTGCAATAGCAATAGCTAAACATTTGAAAAGAAAAAGTGGTCAGTCTGACCTGGGTCCTGGAGAAAACTCTGACCCAGATGAAGGCCGTAGCATGAGTAGTGGTCAGAAGAAGGCAACAATGGAATATTGTTGTTGTTGATGTTTAAATACCTGTGCAACCTCTTTATCGCCTCATGCTACCAATAGTGACATTAATCCTAGCCAAAACTAGTGGAATAAAAACAAGCCAGAAAAAATGTCAGACGCCTGTAGAACAGTTTTTGTTTTGGGGGCTCTAGTGCACCTGTCATTAATTTTATTAACAACAAAGCAGCTGACACTGAATAACAATGTCCTCTGCTACTTGACCAGATATTTCACTGGCTTGATGCTATAATCTGATCGAAAAGCGTTCTTTTCATTTCTTTGAGCAGTCACAGTCGCTTTGCAGTGAATGTTAATTTGTGGAATACATTTGAGGAAACTATTCTGCTTGAAAGAACAACAGTTGGTATGTTGTTACTGAGTCTCTGCCGTGTGTCTCAGTAAAGAAAGCCGGATGAATGGGCAGTACCAGCAGACCGTGGATCCCTTCAACAACGACAACAAGTAAGCAAAGCGACACGTTTGCAGCATTGATTCCACAATAATCCAAGATGACCAAACGTGTATTCTCATCCTTCTGTCACCTGACACAGTGAGCCTCCTGGAAACACACCTGACAGGTGCAGCAGGGCTTCATGAAGCACATGTTTATAAAAATGTGCTGTTTAATCATGACAACCTGTCTGTTTGACCGCTTCTTCTTTCCACTGGTCTCACAGCTACATTCATTTCACTGGTGTAGAATCCACTACCTCATTTGTTTGCATGGAAATTACCCCAACAAGATAGGAATTATGAATTTGCAAAACTGCCTGTCATAACAGCTAAGCTGATTATCTGTTAGCTTCCTGTGAAGTTCTGTTTAGAAAAGCCATTTACAATGTTGCAGTGTAATAATAGAGTCCTTGTACAAAAACATGGTGAACTGGGAACAATAACCTTTCGTGATTTCTAGGCACAACATACTGAATCAATAATTGTATTATGTCCCAGTACACAGGAAGAGCATTACCTCCAGCGAATGATCAAAATATTAGGATAGTCGAGGAAAACTGGTAATGAGGTAATCAGGAGCTACAGAACGACATGCTAATGCTGCTGCTGTCCTAAAAAACACCACAGGCAGGCTTCAGCTTTCTCTCAGCGGTTATAAGTGGAAACCTGAATTTTTTGAACAACAGGAAAAGGAAGCTTGATGAATATTGAGAGCACATTTTTAATCACGTGAGAGCGAGATGAATTTGTTTGTGCAGTCAGTGTTGTGGTCCCAGCTAAGTTCACAAAGCAGCTGAAGAAAATGGTGTGTAGGAAGGAAGTCATTTAAGAATTGAGTAAAAGCCAAACTGCAGCTTGTTCTACTCTCTTCCTGTTGCAGGTACAGCTTGTTTGCAGTGGTGAACCATCAGGGGACACTAGAGAGCGGTCATTACACCACTTTCATCCGACAGCACAAGGACCAGTGGTTCAAATGTGACGATGCAATCATCACCAAGGCTAGCATCAAGGATGTCCTGGATAGTGAAGGGTGAGAACGTCAAAGAGCTTGAGACACATTTTTGCTTTGGTGTTTCTGCTGCCGACTGACTTTGTGGTGCTTTCATCTCCTCAGGTACCTTCTGTTTTACCACAAACAGTTCCTGGAGTACGAATAAGTCCCTGCATCAGCACGGCCTGCAGGATGAGCTGAGGGACGACGCAAGGATTTGTTTGTAACAGAGTGAGGAGAAAGTTAAAGAAACACACTGTCATTGGCAAGTCCCACCCTTACTACACGCCAGTCTAGTTACTCTGTGTGACATGCAAGGAGGACACTGTTTGCTGTGCAGGAGAAATCCAACAAATCTGATTGGATGGGCCCTAAAGGAACTTTATGTACTTGAATTCAGGGGATGAAGAAGAAAGCAGCAAGTCCATGTACAAGTCTGCTAAAAAAAAAGAAGAAGAAAAGAAAAGGAGTGCAGAGTCCTCCTAGATTTTTGTTCTCTTATCAGACACAAATGCAAGAGAAGCTTCACTTGATCACAGATGCTGTCCTTCACCAATGTCTTGCTACATGCTTCTTGCACAGCTGCATATGTAGGAAGAAGCAGAGCAACAGCTTTAAACAGAGCTACAAGGCTCTGTTGTGATATTTTTTCTCCTTTTTTTCCCCTCTCTTCACTTACCCTGCAAAGGCAACCTTCTGGACACAAGCACACTTGTCTAACACAGCTACGCTCCTCCAAAAGACCAAATATTTCAAGGGTGGAAGTTGTCTTCGTATGCTTTGGTTTTTTTTTTGCAACTTTTTTTGTACAACTACTGGTGAAGGGAAAAAACACGTTAATCATAGTGATCTGTCTGAAGTTTATTCCATTTTTCTTACTTGTGAGCTTGTAGGTATCGCTCAGAAAACATTTTCCTGCGAAGGACATGAAGGATCTGTTATTTTCTGCCTGTCTCCTCGTCAAAAAGGGGGAAATAGACAACACAGTAAATATATTTTTATACATACTGCAATTTAAAAACATTTGTTTACGGTTTTGCGTTCTCCCTGGACTCTCACATTGTTCGTCTGCGTTACATTGTGCTGTCAGTTTCATATACATAATTTTTTTGTATACATGACTTTCATGACACTGCTGCTATAGGCTGCTTTTTTTTTTTTTTCTTTTTCTTTTTTTTTTCTTTTTTTTAAATTTCAGTCATGTTCTCCACATTAATGAAACATTGTAATGATGCTGTTTCAGGTAAATGGCAAAAAAAAGAAAGAAAGTAAACAAAAAAGGAGAGAAGGGAGTCTGTATAGTGGAACACAGGCTCAGTCCTGCAGTGTTAACTGTCGGCTGCATGTTGCTCTAATTCAGTGTGTTTATATGTGTGTGAATGTGTGCACGTGAATATGCTCGAGAAAGAGGAGGATTTAAAAAAAAGAAGCAAAAGAAATCCCTTAAAAAAAACCTCAGCTTAGGTGCGTTTATATAAAATGTGTTATTGAGTGTAAAGAGACAAAAAAAGAGCGCGTATGTGTCCTGTTTGTATGCACGTGTGTCGTGCGCGTGCGTATGTAGCGTATGTTCATGTACTGAATCAGTACTTGCATTTAGCATGCTGTCTGAGCTGGGTATCACAGTTTGATAGGATTTTTTTTTTTTTTTTTTCGTTCCACATGTTGATGACGTGTGTAAAAGTATATATGTACAGTTTGTATGTAGAAACAAAATGGTGAAACCTCAAAGTTGATTTGTTCTTCTATATTGCTGGATCCAGCCACGGGGTCATAATCAGAAAAAAAAGAAAGGTAATAATAATATTAAATATCTTGAGCCAGTCAGTCATTCCACAAAAACACATGTAACTGCTGCAAGAACTGGACACAGTGATGGAAAGACACTCAAATAAAGAAGAATCTATATCTGTAAAATCCTTGTGTGTTTTTGTCATTAATTATGTAAGATTATATTTATGTGTTTATTTTAGTGTTTGTTTTGCTAGATTTTAATGTTATATTGCTGATTGAAGGGTTTGAAAACTACTGTGAAAGATTCATGGTGACAACTAGGAAAAGACTAAAACGGTTTGTTCTTTTCTTGATAACGAACATATAAGCACACACTAGAATTACAAAGTTACGTCAGAACAAAGGAAATTTCTTGATTATTCTCTTTTTTTCCAGACGAGACCAGAGTGGAGATGTTTGGCCACATCAGCCCAAACACCACCTGCCACCTGTCAAGCAAGCACGGTGATGGAGTCGTCATGATTTGGCCCAGCTTTGCAACCTCAGTACCCTACTGTGCATTCATTGAGTCAACTGTAAGTTAAACGTTAGCTCATCTGTGAAAACCGTTAAAGCTGTCCAAATTAGGTCATGCAACAAGGAAGTGACAGAATGGCTGAAAAAGCGATGAATCAAGGTGTTGCAATGGTATCAAGAAAGCAATAAAATTGTCTAAAAAATGTTAATAGAAAACAAAAAAAATATTTTCTTTTCGAGAAAGAAAGCAAATTATATAACTGACAAGTAAAAAACAAATCAATGAAATTACAAATACTTTTTCCAGCTCTCATTATTTTAATGTTTCTAAATTAAATCGGAGCGTTCTCATTACCAACGCGTAACATACCGTCGATTCGTCACGGCTCGAGGCGCGTCATAGTAATGGGAAAGCTACCCTTCCGCATCCTTATGAAACACTCCAGATTCTTAATTTGAAGCGAATGCACTTCCCTTTTTATTCGCTTCGTGGCTTTCTATTGCAGCCCTAATCTTAACCATAACCATAGGTTCATTCCAACCCGCTCTCATGCCTCAGAACGCGTAACATACAGACGAATTGTCACAAATCGTTGGTATGTAACGTGTTGGTATAGCTCGTTTGCGTCTGCTGTGTACAAGCCAAAGAGACCTTAACTTGCTTGACATGTTAAAGTGTCGATTATATTTGCACCCTTTGGTATAAGGCTGTTACAGCAATTCATAGCAAAACAGTATGAAACTTTGCAAACAAACCCACTGGGGGAAAGCAGAGTCACAAAGTGTCTCTCTGCATTGCTAAAAATATGCTCTGTATCCGTTTTTCACTAAAGTCAAGTCAGGCCCACCGTGGCCGAAAGTCAGATGCAGGAGCGGTGTACAGCAAGCGCTTCAAACTCTTATTAGAAGAGCCAGAGCAGAGTAAATCCTCCTCTGAAATGCTCACGAGGTGGGTGCTTTTCTGCCGTGCAACAGAACAACACTGCATTGAGACACAGCGTTACAGACATGTAGTCACTCGCTTCACTTAGGAAGTTTGAGGCATAGTCTGTATAGCCGTTATGACACTACCCATAACTACATTATTATTAATCTCTGGCTCTCTTGCATAGCATGCGTTTGTGTTTTTTCGGTCACCCATAAATGGTTGCAGCAGATGGCCGCCTGGTTGCTGGAGGTTACATCCCGCTAAAACTGAGTTTTTCCTTCCCACTGTCACCGAAACTCTTGCTCACTTCTTTACCTTACAATAGAAAGTTCCTTGAGGCAACTGTTGCGATTTGGCACCATATAAATAAAATTTTAAAAAACTGAAAATTGAATTTGGACGTTGCCACTTGACATCCACAGTCATATTCAAAACTAGTCATGATGTCACAAAGTCACACTTGTAAGCTTTACTAACAATATTTATTCATTGTAGCTATCGCAATATGCGGCCTGATGATTTACATTTACAATGACATTAAGCAAAAGCAACATAACAGAAAACCTATAAGCATGTTTCATATGCAGAAATATGAAGTGAAGCATGATGTTGTATTTCATGTTAAAGTGTGTTATTTTCACACCACAGTCGAGGGAAACCTGAACATCCTGCTGTTACTTCCCTTTAATTCACGGTTTTCACAATTGGGTCGATACATATAGAAAGAAAAAAACATTCCCACCTGATCCCTTTAGAATCAGCTGGTTTTTTACAGCATAAAGATGACTAGTAGATAAGATGACTTATCTACTAGTAAATAAAAAGTAGATAATAATAAGACTTTTCATATCAATTTCATACTTGTTATATCATTTGACCCTTTAAAAAGTGCACTTTGGGTAAACTTATAAAATTGATTTGGTTTCATGTGCTTACTTATGAAGGTTCCTTATGAGGGTTTAAACCATGCTCGAAAAAGACAAACAAATTTAAAGGCGACAAATTTCAACACACACACACGTGTGTATTTATATCCTTGTGGGGACATCTCATTGACATAATGGTTTCTCTAGCCGCTTACCCTAACCTTAACCATCAAAAATGATTGCCTAACCCTGACCCTTACCCTAAACCTAACCATAACCTAACTGTAGCCCTGACACTAAAACCACATTTTGAGTCTCAGAAATGCCTTCAAACTAGTCAGGACTGGGATTTTGGTCCCCACAAGAGCTGTCGGTCCCCACAAGTATAGTAAACTTCCAATTTTTGGTCCCCACAAAGATGTTAATACTCGTCCACACACACACACACACACACACACACACACACACACACACACTCTTATGTAGTTCATAAAAATCCTTAAAATCAGACAGTTTTTCCGGCAAAGATATAATTACAGTTTTTGTATTAAAAGTGAGTGTGAAGGTTTCAGTATAAATGAGTGTAGGAACTGAGAGGGTCTCACTCTGGGTCTCTTTTCTGGCTCTCAGAATCACAGAGTTTACATAAAATTAAGTTAATATTTGATTTCATAAGATCTGAAATGAGTGATGGATCTATAGGATTTTCCAGAAAGTGTTAAACAAGTGCTTAAAAGAGTAGAGTTAAGGTCAAGGCTGAGGGCTTGGTTTCGCCCCCTGGTGGTCATTAAATTCAACCTAGACGCTATGTCCATATTATATTTATAGTGATGGATTGATTTCCACGGGCTGACCCAATTTGAGCTTAAAAGTTTCAAATATTTTGTCACATATTGTGATGGTGTTTGTAGCAAAAAAATATCCAGTATATCGACACCCTTCTCTGATGGATCGGAGACACGGTAATTAATTCCAGTTCCCTTGCACCACTAAACTCATCCCACTGCTGCCTCCTCCTGGACCTTCATGTCGTAGGTTTGGAAGCTCTGCTCCGTCCAGCAAGCCCCTCCGTTTTGGGTCTGGGCTCTTTGGAGGACAGCTTGCTGGTAGAGCACGGGAGGGTCTCTGAGCGTCCTGCTATGGGCCGGGCCTCGCATGTTCATGTCGGGGAAGCAGTGGACACACACGCATGTCTCTGTCGGCAGGGTGTCGTCTGATGGCTCGAGGTTAACGGGGCAGCTCGGAGACGTTAGAATATCTATAAGTGAAGAAGGCAGACCCTCGTTAAACTGCTCAGTGTTTCCAGTGGTTTTTTGGATCATTCCAGACTAACCTTTGGAGCTTTTTCCCAGTTGCCTAGCTGGAATACCAGTCTCCTGTCCCGGCCTGGCCTCGCTCTCCTTCTTCTTCTTGGATTTACTGACCTGTGTGGGTCCTGGGTTAGAGGTTTTGGCCTTGCCTCCTCTGAGAAAGACTACTAAGGCCAGAAACAAACTAGAAAACAGCAGCGCCAGGCACACAGCCAGCAGGGAGTAGATGCGGATATCAGAATCTGTCAGTGTGGAGGGTCCTGTGGCAACTTCAGCTAGGAAAGAAGGAGGACAGATCTTTTGACTGAATGCTTCTAGATTCAAATGTCAGGTATATAAGCTCTGAACAATATTAGTCAATCAGAATATTGTAATAAAGGAAGTATTTTCCAATACTTCCTTCTTTAAGGTTTAAAAACACAGAAAAACCCTGTCAGGATAAAGGTCACCGAGGGGTCAGCACTCACTCTGGCAGTGTGAGGCGCATTCTGGAGGATGTGTGCCGCAGATCTCTTTACACTTTATACATTTGTTTAGCAGCTTATCGTAGTAGTGGCCAGGTTGAGTCTTACAATTTACAGCCTCTGATGCAGAAGGAGACAACGTGAGAGGAGACAGGAGAAGCAGAAGACATGTGAGAAACTGAACTGTGTGGGTTTAAGGGTATCTCTGCTGCTGCTATTACCTTCATGAAGAAAAGCAAATATCAAAAACACACGTTACATCTATACGTCTTCAAGTTTATGTGTAATTCTAGCTGGATTTGAAGTTGCAATCTTGGAAAAGTTGCATTAAAAAATGCCCCTGCATGTGTCTGTGAATGCATGTGTGTGCTCTCACCACAGAAACTTCTGCATCTGCTGATTACAAGTGATTTCTGACATGTCCCCAGACAGTCCATACACCCCACCAAAGCATCCCGATACTGACCTTCAGCACAGCCTCCACCCATCGGCCTGATAACCCTCACACTGAAACACACACACACACACACACACACAAAGGGACCAAAACAAATGATTTTATTATTTTCTGTCTTTGTGACTTGATCTCTATGAAAAGTTCATTTATGAAGAAACTTTAATTAAAAAGATGGGCGACTGTAAACGAGCAGCTATGGCATTGGTTAACTACACATGTGTAAATTATGTTGGTTATTTTATGTGCGTGTTATTCTGGTATTTTTATATATATAAAAGCAAAGCAGCTGTGATATGTAATGTATACAGTGTAATGGATTAGACTGCTAGCTCTGGCCTTGACCCAGTGAAACTGTATTATTTTAGAAATCGAGGCTTTACTGAGAAATATCTCAGTTTTTGTCCTCTTTTTGTGTTTTCGACACGTTTTTAGAGTAAAACTTAGCATAGCTAAAAACCAGCATCCTTTTAGAAATCATGTACTTTCTTGTTAAGCATATTTTTCTTTGCTCCAGTGAGCACTGAGTCATCCAAGTGCAAAAAGATGCAGATATCAACTCCTCCTCCGCCCTGCGCTGCTTTCACATAGAGCGCTAAGACTAATGCCCGGGTATATCCGTCACACCCCAGCGAGCAGCACTCTGTGTCTAATTCAGGATTCATGTACAGTATGTTCTCTCTTTAACTTTCAGAAACACATATAATGTCTACAGTCCCCAGCGTCTGAATTCAGAGTACCTCTTAAATGCACTGAGCCATTTCTGTGCTTACTTAGGGAGAGCGTTTCTTATTGTGTTGATGTTTGGAATCTACAGAAGGACGTAAACTGCGTTCAAACTGATAGAAAACATTGTTTCTCGTTATAAAAGCCTCAACGAGCCTCTTGGTTTGTTATGAAGGTCCTCTATAGGAACTTAACCAGCACTCGATAAATGGATTTGATTCTCACCTGCGTTACAAATACTCACGAAGCACATTATCTTACTTGAGTCGCTGCTATAGGCTGTTAATGATGTTGGCAGAGATCACTTACCAAGCGAGATGAAGACGCGGAGGGAGAATCCTTGCTTTGAAGATGAGAGTGACACAGGCCTGTATTTCAGCGTGGAAGCTAATTTAAATATACACTTAGTGTCTGACTTGGGACTTCCCCCTATGCATGAGGAGGATCCTCCCACTTAAACACGCACACAGAGTGAGGTCAGACAAGAAAAATGCCTATATATTGTAGTCACTTTCCCTTGGACTGTATTTTGAGACTGAGTGTAGTCCATATAGTAAACAGGATGTCTGGCACATGGAACTGTGAGACAGTTCACTGCACTCTAGTGACCTCCGCAGTCACCTGACCGGAGCACTCTTGGGATGTGGTGCAGCAGGAGATTCACATCATGGATGTGCAGCTGATCAAATCTGCAGCTGTGTGATGCTGTCATGGCAATATGGACTAAAACATCTGAGGAATGTTTCCAGCAACTCGGTGAATCTGTGCAATGAAGAATTAAATCTGAAAACAAAGGGGTGCTGGCAAGGTATACCTAATAAAGTGCCAGAAGGTTGTAGAGGGGTTGAATCACTTTTGGAGTGAGCTACAAGAGGCTGATAGGAGAACTCATCATTATTATTTTAGTCCTTTAATTACAATTGAACTACATAGAATATGAAATACCCTCTACATCTGTTTTTAAAGAATATAAAACATTCATTAAAAAAGAAAAGATATATGGCCTAGAGCTGAGACGCCACATTTATTCCAGTTTGATCTTAAGTGGGCCAGGCCATGTTTATTCCCTGAGATAGCTTAATATCAGAAAAATAAGTCCAATTTTGACAAAATGTATCAATTTTGGTGTGGGTGTGTGTGTGTGTGTGTGTGTGGGGGGGGGGTTATATGATAAAGAAACACTACTGTAGTAAATGCAGGAAATCTGTCAGCACGACTCTCTGGGCTTAATCTGCAAGAGGAAAATGTGTAAAATTATAAACAGAAATTTCTTGTCTGTGTTTTTACATTTCTATTGTAGTGAAAAAAAAGTTCAGGCTGATTTAATTTTGGGGTAAAATTGGACCAAGGTTGAGTTTAAATGGGAAAATCAGTTAACACTTTGTGTTACCCACAATTTTTTATGGATCGTCTTCGAAAGTGACAACGATACACTGGGCCTTGGGAGACATGAGTATCTAAGCTGGCTACGTATGTGACCTCATTGTTAGCACCCACCAGCGACACCATAACAGGCTGATGTTGTCATATTGTAATAAAAACAAACTGATGTGACCATGATCATGGAGAGGTCTTCATCAGTAGGAAAAGCTGGAAAAAAATACAATTAAAAATACAAAATTTATGCCCTACCTCACATTTTATAAAAACATCCAGTGGGCCAGATTTGAGTCTTTACAGGGCCAAGTCTGGCACCCTGAACTAGAATATAAGTAAAGTTTGCCTTTTAGGTGTTTAGTGTGTTTTTAGATCGTAGTGCAAAATGGTAAAATGCTGATACTGCAGATCACAGTGTTTTACTTTGTTAAACTAGAAAAATGTGCCAATTTAATGATATTAAAAAACTTTTTAAAACAGAATTCAGATTTGTGCAGCTCTGTGTTCCAGTATTCACACACGGAGCTCCTACGGTGACTCAGTGTTGACAGATATTAATGCACTGCTGAGCGTGCCTGACACTTGTTGGGAAGATGTGAGTAAACTTTCTCGACATCAGTGTGAAACTGCCGGGCAGTTCCACACCATGTGTTTTACACTACGCTGAGCACAAACCATGACTGCAGTGTCTTATCTCTGCTTCAGTTCTCATATGAACAAGGATTTGCGTACAAAGATTTGTGTCTGTCTAAAACTGAGACTGAATACAATGAACTATTTTTAAGCAAAGCGAGAACACCTGATCTTGGTAATAATGTGCCTTTGACATGGAGATTTAAACCTCTCAAGCCCTGCACGGCTTTATCTCAGCTCCTTTGTCACTGAAAGGTCCTTTTTATGATTTGAGATCCCCTCAAAAAAAGTGTGCTTGCAAAATATACTATTAAAAAGTCACTGTTGGCATTAGATTTAAACTGAGATTAGTAAAGAGGGCAACTTGGACCAGTGTGGAACTAAAATGTCAGTTTGAAAGACAATGATTAATCTCCCAAACCCCGAGGGAGATCTGGAATGAAAAGTTTCAGATATGAGTCTGAGATTTTCAGGGAGGATCTGCTAAGCAGCTGTAAGAAGATAACGGAAATTATGTGGCGAGATGTCATTAAAAGGTGTTAGTTTTGTTTTAAAGCACTCTCATTTAGTTCTGCTTTCTGACACTGTTAGTAATACAAAGAGTCCGCTGCTCCCCCTCCCCGATAAAACAACTGCAGGTGCAGGAGCTTATCCCAGTGTGCACCCCTGGTCAGACCAGACAGAGAGACAAACAAGCATTCACACTCACATTCACATCTATTGCTGCTTTAGAATCACCGATCAGCCTAACATGCATGTGTTTGATCTGTGGGAGGAAGTCAGAGCACCCAGAGAGAACCCCCACAGGGACAGGGAGAACATTCAAATGCCACACAGTGAAACCCACGACCTTCATCTTTGGGCGGCTCTGCTGAATGTCATGGTCATCTATCAAATAAATAAAGTCAAGAAATGACAACCACAACTTTGAAAGCCATCAGCCCGTAGGAGTGCTTATTGCACTTACAGGTTCACGGTACCACACTGTCTTCCCACTCATCGAAGCCTGAGAAACTGACTCAGTCTCTGACCCTGAGGTTCTGTAGCAGAAAAATCCAACAGCAGGCTTTTTGATCAGACAGCTAAATGCTGCTGTTCGCTAGTGCGATGTCCAATCTAGAGCCAGTCCTGCACAGTTCTACCAGTAAAAGCTGCACTTTTCTACTTGAGCACTCAGAGTTCTTTATACAACATGTCTCATTCATCCAGTCAGACACAAGCATTCCCCACCCCTGCTATATCTATGTGTTTTCTAACATTCACTAATAAATGCCTTGGAGAGTAATTTGGGGCTCAGTTCCTTGCCTAAAAGTACTTTAGCATGTAAACTGAAGCAGCTAGGGATTAAACCACCAACATTTTAATTAGTAGGTGCTCTACTGCTTTACCACCCGAGCCACAGCCACATAAATCTGCTGGGCCTTAAATTGAAACCAGTAATGTCAGTGGTGATGGGAAGGGTTAGTGCAGGAAACCTCTAATGATTTGCAGATGCAGTTTTTCACCCAATGAAATGTATCACAGCTTCTGATGGTCAAAATAATTCTCAAACCCATTCATAAAGTGGCCTGGTTTTCGAAAGGCACCAGGCAGGACCTCTGCACACTGGTGGAACAAGGTGTTTGTTAAGAAAGACTGACAGAACAAAGCAAATCAATGGCTACATAAACAAAAGAGGAAACACGGGCATTAAAAATGCATATTAACAAACAAATTCATCATTGGGATTCAAACTACAGGAGCATGCTTGAGCAAGTGAGCTGTAAATAATCAACTTCCACTTTGGCTACATCTGTATGTAAAACACCTAAATGCAAGTCACCGTGTGAGAAAAAAAGAAGCAGAATTTGAGGAAGAGCTGCACATGGATGACTCGGCTCCATGTTGACTCACAGTGAAAGCAAAAGATTGGTCATCAGATTTGATCTAATCTGCACCAATGTGTTAAATGCAAAATAATGGAGAGAAGTTATCAAAGATTTAAACAAAATCAAAACAAACAAAAAATAACAACAAAAAAAGAAGAAATAGTTTTACAGGAAATGTTTTTGCATTACCAAGGTGGTTCCCATAGAGCTATTAGCCAAAAACGTCCCATATCAGTGATTTACAGTAGATGAGCTAAAGTATCTGAAAGTCATGTCCCTCAGAAAAAGGAAACAAAAATCCAACAAACACCTGACAGGACCAAAGAGATAGACTCTTCAGCTGATCTATCTGCAGTTCACCAAAACCTCTTAATAGAGGGGTGGCTTCTCAAGGAGGAGAAACAGAGGGGAAAAGCCTCAGGTGTGCCAAAATACACAAGAATTGAACTGAAAATCAGTGGCAACAGGTCTGTTGGAGAGATGAGTCCAAATTTGAAACTTGTGGCTAAAATCATCTTCAAGGAAGGAGGTCAGGAAAGACAGCAGTAAGTGTCATGGTTCCATTTTTTCATGGAATTATAAACACAGAAAATTATAGTTAGATTCCGATCCACCATACAATATGATGAAAGTCTCTGATTGGCTATGGTTTCACTCTTCACCATGACAATTCAGTTCAGTTTCATTTCAGTTTTATTTACAGAAAGCCAAATCATAATTTGCCTTAAGGTGCTTAATACTGTTTTTATATAGAGAAAACCCCAATGACAAGTGTGTCATCTGGCTTCATGGATACAGAGCTGGGCATCATCTGCATAGCAGTGAAAATGTATGCTATGCCTTTGAATGATAGTACCTAAAGGAAGCATGTATAATATCAACAAAATGGGTCCTGGTGAAGAACCCTGTGGAACATGTCAATGATCCCAAACATACTGGCCAGATAGAGAAACACACATTACACACTATTAGTCATGGACAAGCCCGGACTTCAACATTATTGAAGCAGTGTGGGATCAAATGGACAGTGAATGGAACAAAAGGCAGGCAACATCCAAAAACTGTCATGGCCTGGGTGTAGGGACCCAGGGCTCATGTATTTTGTATGTTTATTTTTTCGTATGTAGGGTTTTGGTTGTTTTAAATAAATCCACTGTCCTTCACAATAAGAGTCCAGCGTTTGGGTCCTTCTTACCTCAACTCCACGGTCTGCCATTGCAATCATGACAGAATAATCCCGCCATAATGGACCCAGTGTTGCCTCAGAGGACGAGTTGCTCTCCCAGCTCTGGAATTACTGCTGGCTAATCCAAACTGCGAGCCAACACCAGAGACACATACGGGTAGTGTTTTGTGATAACCTCCTGTCATCCACTACCTTTTCTGTGAGCTTTTTGGACATTAAAAAACTCAAATTGTAACCGTCCTGAGAGCAAGCTCCAGCTTTGAGCTGTTTGGTTTGGGCAGTCTGGGCAAGGAGGATTCGGCTGCCCTCCTGGGAGCCCTTGCTGCCTGTTCTTTTTCTGCGTCGACGCACGGTTTTCCCACCGTCGCTTGCTGCTCACTTGTTGGAACCTCCATTCTGGGGGAGACGGCTCCCTCGCCATCGGCATCCCATCACATCTCCACACACTACTGTGGCGTCTGCTGAGTCAGCAGACAAAGGACCGACAGCTCTAGTCACCGCAGTGAGTAAACCGGACTCTGTTGTTTTACTAAATCCTGTCACAGAGGATCAAAATGCAGATGATCAAGAGTGGACAGTTTCCAAACACATGGCCCCACCTTCTCAGAGGAGATGGTGCCCGCACCATCGTCAAACTACAACGCACCTCACTCCTGTGGCTTCAGAAGAATCAGCTGATTCTGGACCAGCAGTGCAAGGCGCCGCAGAGTTACTCAGACTTCGCCATAGTTGTAATTCCACTTGCTTTGAACAGGAAAATAAAGACTGTTTTCCCCACGCTCACTGGCAATGCTAAGCCTGCTAAATGTGGAGAGAGAGAGGTTTTGGCTAACCTGTCCACTGTGGGTTTCTCTGAGTTAGTGGGCTTAGAGACTGTCAGTGGGCCCTGTAGCTACTAACTGTGAATCTGTCATGAGTAACCCAGGCTCCTTTTCATTACCTGTTAATACTGTGTCGATTGATTCCGGGGCAGTGCTTAGTGCAGGGGGGGATGAGAGTTGTTTTTCCGGTGCTCATTCTGAGCCTGGGACTATAGTTATCAGACCTGTTCAGTCTGTTTTTTGTTTTTATGGAGGACACGTCCACTGGCTCTGAGAATATGGATTTTTTCCACTACGCTCCATTTGAGCTTGTGAGCCAAGAAACTATTAGCCTAGTGCCTACTGTTAACTTTGGGACTGTTTTTATGGCAGCTGAATGGACAGTGTTAGAGAGCCCGGCGTCAGAACCCTTTTCCGCCCAGTCACTCAGCCAAAAGACAGTTACTCTCCCCAGGGCTCCCCAGAGAGTGAGTCTGTGATTTTCGTCACCTTTAGACCCCTGCAGATGGCTCAGTCAGCTGCCCAGCCTGTGGCTCAGTCATTTCTTCACCCACCTGTCACCACCATGCCGCCACTGTCAGTTCAGCTGCCTGAGGCTGCCACACCGGCATCATCACAGATGCTCATGGCAGCTTCGCCAACATCATCTCCACCACCTGTGGCTGCCACACCACCATCATCACAGATGCTCATGGCAGCTTCGCCAACATCATCTCCACCACCTGTGGCTGCCACACCACCATCATCACAGATGCTCATGGCAGCTTCGCCAACATCATCTCCACCACCTGCGGCTGCCACACCGGCATCGCCATCACCTCAACCGTCTACAGCTGCCGCCCTGTCTGGGGGACCCGCTCAGCCCGAACCGGGGTGTGTGGGCCGTCTGCTGCGCCTCAGGACGTCACGCCACCTGGTCTTGCCCCGGGCCACAGCCTGCACGTCATGGAGTGTCTGCTGTGCAACGCCGGTGCCACCGGACCCATGGCAGGCTGCCGGCACTGCAACGCTGCCGCCACTGGACCCGCAGCCGGCCACCTGAGCCGCTAAGTTGCTGCCAAGTTGCCGCCCAGCAGAGCTGCTATGTCACCACCACCGGGCCCGTGGCAGGCCACCTAAACTGTTTTGCCACAGTCGCCGCCAACCGGGCCAGCCTCCAGAAATGTCTCACTGTTGCTGCCGGACCCTTGGTATGCCACCTGAAGGATCTCGCCAGCGTCGCCACCCGTTTGGTCGGCCACCTGAACTGTTTTGCCTCCACCATGGAAATCATGGTTTGTGGAACTGTTATTCAACAGCGTCCTATTTAAGCAGGTGGCTGAGCTCCAGTCAGCGCAGGATTACACTACGTCAAACCTGTAAAGTACCTCCATTGATGAGTGTTTGTGAACGACATCGCTACTGTGGGTTTCCTGCTGAGCTGCGTGTGTTTTTGTGTCACCAGGAGACGGGAGCGGAGAGCGTCGTCAGGAGGGGAAGTCATGGAGCTGAATTGGGTTTTGGAGTTGACACCTTTTCACTGTTTATGGACACGTGCACTGTGTGAGATTCACAGAGGAATCACCACGGGAGCCACAGTGCTGGATTTGTACATATTTGTACATTGTTGTTGTAAATAAATCCACTGTCCTTCACAATAAGAGTCCAGTGTTTGGGTCCTACTTACCTCTACTCCACGGTCTGCCATTGCAGTCTGTGAAAAAAACAAGCTTTAATGTCCTCTGAGAATGTCCTTTGATGCTATTGGCTGGTCATGCGAATAGGTCCGTTCAACATTAAACTCTACAGAGCTAAGATTGCCAAGAATTACTCATTGTGAAGAAAGGCCTAAAGAAGAGAATTTGTGTTGCTGTACTGAAGAAAGTTCAAAGTTAACTGACAGTTTGTAGATTCTTATGTGCAGCTTGTATACTACATGCAAATAACACCATTAGCCATGTTTTACATTATATTTATTCTGACATTTACCATTATGCGGTCATCTTGTTAAATAGATGGTTAACAAGATTAAATATTTGTTATTTTTGCTTTGAATAAGCTGTCACATAAAAACATTAAGGGAACCCTCAATCATCGCAGTATAACAAGTCAAGTCAAGTCATCTTTATTTATATAGCACATTTAAAAGACATCAAGTGTCGGCCAAAGTGCTGAACAAAGGGATAATATAATGAAAGAATTAAAATAGAAGGAAAAACATTTTTAAAAAAAGGAATTGTAAGACATGTAAGAGTATATAACATATAATGTACATGCAAATATGCACATACATATACAAAAACTGTACACGTTCACACACAAGCACACATATGTGAACATAATGTATATACACATACAACACCATCCAATAAAATAAGAGACCAAATAAACAAAAATAAAAAGGATATCAAAGAGATCCGAAAGCCTTGGAAAATAAGTAGGTCTTAAGATTCGATTTAAAGACTTCCAAGGATGAAGAAAATTTTATGAAGGGGGGAAGACTATTCCAGAGTCTCGGGGTGGCAATGGAGAAAGCCCTGTCACCTCTAGATTTGAGCTGTGAGCGTGGAACTGATAAAACTATCTGACTGGAGGAGCGCAGAGATCGAGTGGGTAAGTGCAGGCTAAGAAGATCTGAAATGTAACCTGGAGCCAAACCATGGAGAGCTTTAAAAACAAATAGTAAAACCTTAAAATCAATTCTATGTTTAACTGGTAGCCAATGTAGAGATGCGAGTACTGGAGTAATATTCTCTCTCTTTCTAGTACCCGTCAGGAGCCTTGCAGCTGCATTCTGAACAAGTTGCAGGCGTGACAGGCTTGAGTGACAAATGCCTAGATAGAGAGAGTTACAATAGTCAAGATGTGACGATATAAAAGCATGGATAACAGTTTCCAGGTCTTTAGATGACAGAATATTTTTGAGTTTAGAAATGCTCCTGAGTTGGAAAAAACTGCCACGAACAACTGAATTTATTTGCTTGTAACACATTATAAAACATCAGGCATATCATAATAATCCATTGTGAAAGGATTTCAGCTGATTTGGTGCAAGTCAAAGGGACAACAGGTGCACCGGGGAGGCAACAATAAGACCAACCTCCAAGAAAGGAAATAGTTTTGCAGGTGGAGGCCCCCTCCTATCTGATTTTTCAGCTTTCTCTTAGTTTCTTTCACAGCTGGCAGCACGTGATGGTACATGCAAGGCATTGCACGAGTAGTCCAACTCCTCCAGGCGGACACACCCATACATACTACGACCAGAAGTAACTTCAAGCACAGTGTGGATGAGATACCAGGAGACGGGCGGTTATATGAGCATACTTGGACAGGCTGTAGAAAGGCATCAACCCAGCAGCAGGACCGGGGGGAGTGTTATCAGAGCCCTGCAGGATGATCTCCAGTGGGATACTTATGTGTGTATTTCTGACCAGACTGTCCAAAAAAGGCTTATGTAATGTGTTCACCATGGTTTATGCTTCCTAGCTGGACAGATTGAGATCCCTGACGTTTAACTGACTTTGTGTTATACTTTGATATATTATTGCTTCATGTTTACAAAGACCAAGAATAGTTTTAAGTGTAGGTTTTGATTAAATGAAAGCATGCTTTGACATATATGTCTGGTCCTGAGTGTGAATCTGTAGAGCCATGAAAAAGTATTTGTGTTGTTCCTGATTTCTTAATTTTTTAAAATTTTATATATATTTGTCACTCTTAAATGTTACAGATCATTGAACAAATTTTAATATTAGACAAAGATAACCTTGGTAAATACAAAATGCGGTTTTTATATGATGATGTCATTTGTCATGGGAAAAGTTATCCAAGTTTACCTCAACCTGCGTAAAAAAGTAACTGCCCCACACTGGGAAATTACTGCACTGTACTTTCCCAGTGTGGCCCTTTGTGAAACTGAATGTGACACCCCTCATTTAGAGAACTATGAAGCTACGTGTTTTTGGCTAGTATGGTATTACCTGATGATATATCAGTGACATTATCTGAAACTCGAGCCATGTCTGATATGAGCCCTCGGTATGTAAAGGTAAAGTATTTATTAATATCCATGAATAAAGCCAAAAGGATTTATGGATTTAAATACATGCATTTGTTTTGATAAAAAGACTCACAGCAGGCGAGAGGAGATTTCATAAAGAGCAATTTGTTGTTGGGGGTTTGTATTGTTGTAAAAAGCGTGCTGCAGATGGCAAACAACTGGTATGAATTCTGAGAAAGAAAAAGGAGGTTGCTGTGCATTGTGGATCACACCTTTAACCAAATAACCCCTGTTAGAAACCTGAAGTCACCCAAAATAGATTCGCTGCAGGTGGGTAGTCAAATTCTGCAAAGGGAAAAGGAAGCCAGCTCACATGATTAAAACTGAAAACAATGAAAAATAGCCCAAACAGGACTAAATCAGCCTTGGTCTGATTTGCTGAAATATTTCATGCACAACATTTAGAAGTGCTGGGTAGCAAGAAGAGTGAGTTTGGTTCTACATAGAGTGTTACTTTATTAGATATTCACTTGATTTGACTGCTTTTCACTGCTGAAAATGATAGAATATGTCGAGTTGTTGCTCCTGTGAAAGCATGGTGGTGTAATTCTTTGGTGGGCATGATGAAGAGGAAAGATAAATACAGCCTGTAAAAACATCTTTGTTCCCATAAACCACTGGGATGTTTGGTGTTTTAAAGGGAACACGAAAAGCAGCAGACTCTGACCAGCAGATGGAGTCATGCTACAGTATATGAAAGGATAGTCTGCTCTGTGCACGGTCAACAGTAACTTCCAGCCCGGTCTATGTTCTGTTCAACATGGATTGCAGTGGCTTACACGCACCATCTTTTTTCTTTCTTCATGCCACTGGAACACTTTGTTCATCACCTGTAATCCTCTCATGAAGGTGTTGAAATTCTACTCAGGCACAGGTTTGAAGAGGATGAAAGTAGGCTCAGTATGTGATGAAGATAGTATTGACAGGTGTATGAAGATATGTGATCAAAGGATGAGAGCTCATATGTCGAGCAGAGCTCCCCTAAAATGCCTCTTGGACCACCGAACACCCAAGAGGGGCATCTTTGTTAGATCAAATAGACAGCGTTGCACAGTTGCACTCTCACATTTACTTTCTTCAGTGTCGGTGTAGCATCTGTTTTCACTTTACCCATGCTGGGAAACACGATGTTCATTACAGAATAATGGAAAACCCAGACATCATCCTTTGCTTTGACTATGCAGGTGAAAATTACCGTATTTACAACCAAGTGCTATTATGAATACTAGATGGTTAAGATGCAATGTTTCTCTTTTCATGAATTCTTCCTGCAGAGGCTGTTATAATGAACCTACATGTTATATTTGCACTATTTTCTAGGGTGTCTTTGAAAAGTCAAACACACTGTGAAAACCATACAAAACACAACAGAAGTAGAAAAAAAAAGCTAAAACCCAATGGAGATAGAAAAACACTGGCTTATGGTATAAATACCCATTCTCCATTTATCACATTCAGAAGATTTTCAGAAAACTTGACCTCTGACCTTAAGGTCAAGGTCAGAGGTCAAGGTCTCTGAAATTCAAACTCATCTGAAAATCATTCTGGATGCCCCTATGCTATGAATTTGAATATGTAAAATGACTGCATTCACAAAGTTGGGTATTCACGCTGTCCGGCAAGGTGACAACACTACCACATCACCCTTTTACCTCAGTGGTTAAAGGGTGATGTGGTAGTGTTTTTAAAAATATCCTTTCTGACTGATTTTTTTCTTTAGTTTTGCTTTCCACTAGTGTCCTTGTCACTTGTCGCCCATTCAAGTTGGCACAGGTAGTACAACTCCTCCAGGGTGGCACAGCATATTGCCACAAGACTGTTTGCTGTGTCTCCCAGCACAGTCTCATAAGTTTGGAGGAGATGGGCCATTATACAAGGAGAGTTGGACAGGGCATCAACCAGGAAAATGGACCGGTGTCTGCTCCTTTGTGCAAGAAAAGAGAGGAGGAATGCTGCCAGATCACCACAAAATGACCTGCAGTAGCAGTGCAGAGTACATGACCAGTCGCACGTAGTGACAGGAAATTGTCAAATGCCATTTGTGTCTATTTTACTGTGTGTTTTAGTATCTTTTGGCTCATTGTTTTCTACTTAGGAACCCTCACTTTAGCTTCTTTTTTTCCTTCTCTTTGCTCTTGTGGTGTCATCACTGTAAACTACCTACAACACCAAATGGTGAGTCTAGTTAAAGCTAGCAGTTAGCTGGTAAATGCATTAACACATTTGGCCATTGAATGCTTCAATTCAATTCAATTCAATTCAATTCAATTTTATTTATATAGCGCCAAATCACAACAGCAGTCGCCTCAAGGCGCTTTATATTGTACAGTAGATACAGAGAAAAACCCAACAATCATATGACCCCCTATGAGCACTTTGGCGACAGTGGGAAGGAAAAACTCTCTTTTAACAGGAAGAAACCTCCAGCAGAACCAGGCTCAAGGAGGGGCGGGGCCATCTGCTGCGACTGGTTCTCAGAGTTCAGGTAGATAAAAAAAAGAAAGGAAGAAATGCAAAATAAGACTTACTATTGGACTTATTAATCAGAAAAAATGGACAGACACATAACTTGAAAACACAGAATCTAATGGTGAGTCTATCTATTGCTAACATGACTAACATGTGATGTTGAGGTTTTAATAGTGAGGCAGAATTAGTAAAACTGCTGCATGTCTGTTATCACAGCATACCGAATAATATTTCTTTGTTTTATGCTGATTTTGTGTGTGCCCACCTCTTAAACTCATCCACCGCGGTGTTGAATACATCAGAGTACACTGCAGGAGCCTTTGACAGCATTCTGAGCAAAAATAATTCATGCATGAATTATGTAAAATGCTTGTTTGTGAGTATGATTAAAACTAAGCTGAAAGTTGGCTCTTGAACTGTTGATATGTCTAACTACAGGGGAAACTAAGGCCAGAGTGTTCTTTGACTCTTCATATCTAAACAACAAACCTTAACACAGCGATTACTTATAAGAGAATCATGTAAAAGCTTCTTTTAAGAGTCCTTTTATGGAGAACCTGCTTTTCTTAAGTGCTGCATGATGAATGCAGTCACGACAGCTGAATCTTGGTGAAGTTACATTTGGCAGAAGAGAAGAGCACAGAGCTTTGGGTGTGGGAAAACTTGTGATAATTAGACTCAAAAAGCGTGATATAAAACATGCACTTTGTGATTTTACATCACAATTTAATCTATCACAGAAACCCACCAAATTTCCATTTATTTTGTCAGTACCTAATTTTGTGGCGTTTGTGTGATCCGTGCTGCAGGAAGACTTTCTTACCCTGATCTCATCTCGGCCTACTTTAAATTCACATTATGCAACAGAACTTTTCAAAAGATGTACAAGGAATGGTTTGATCGGTCATTTTTCCATCTGGTTATTGAAAAGGTCAGAGAGGCGGGATTATACCCCTCTGAAGCTTTGGCACAGTGCTGACCTATAATAATAAAACCAGGGGAGCATGGTCAGCGCTCACTGACATTTTTTGGATTGGCATTCAAACCTAATTCTCATAAAGCTTTAGCTGACGAGATATGGACATGAAAAATCTCCCTCTACTTTGAGCATTTAATCCTCGTTTCCATCCTCTCACCTGCCGCCACCACAATAAAACACCCCCAAGCACGACATTCATTATAGAATACATTACTTGTTTTTCGGAGTGGAACTGCAGCGCAGCCTGGCACGGCGTTCTGAGTCGTGAGTCATTCGGAGGCGACTCAGGCTGGAGAGAAAATGAGAAGTGATATGAGGGAATGGTGTTGCACGTAGGCTCACTGGTGTGTGGAAGGTAATAGATTGAGCCTCGACTATTTCTTCTTGCCAGGGAATGTCCTCATAACCCCACATGAAACTAAGTAAAACACACATTTTGACCTTGTCACAATAAACCTATTATGAAATAATAAATGAGAAGCTGTAACTTTAAAAAATGCTCAAGTTTCCTAATTGCAATTATGTTCTTGTAGTTTGTTTGGAGTTTGGGGGGATTTTTTTTTGCAATTTTGACCTTGAACAATAGTTCTCTAGGCTTTTAAGGTCTTATAAATTTTCTTTTGGTCAGTTTTGGGTTGATTTTCAGTCAGTGGTGTCGGGGATCTTGTCAAAAGAGATGGAATTATTATATTCGGATTTTGATTTTCCTGTAATACCATCTGGAACACATCAAATTGGACACCATTTCCTTATTCGACATGACAATGATCCCAAACACACTGTCAATACAGTAGAAACGCATACCTGGATAGAAACAATGGAATACTATCAGTCATGGATTGGCCTCCCCAGAGCCAGGACCTGAACTTTACTGAAGCAGTGCGGCATTATTTTAAAAGAGAAGTGAACAAAAAGCAGCAGAGATGTCCTTCAAGAAGCCTGGAGAACTATTCTGAAGTCTACGTATATTCAACTTGGTTTTCTTTGCCTCATATATTGTATTTGAGGCAAATATAAAGAAATGATGGGTGGTTCAAGATGTTTGCAGAGCACTGGATGTCTGACTGTCTAAATTATATGTTAACAGGAAGTAGTAGGATTTTTCTATCAGGACTAGCCCTGTTCATTTGCTCTCCTTTAGAACAATAACAAATCATTTCGCATAAGCTGTTTCAAATGTTACTCTCATGTCACAAAAAATCCCCCCAAACACACAAAAAAGACCAAACCAGCCCTGATACTATAATTGAATGCTAGCTCCCTCTTTACAATTAGTGAAACTTTATGATTCATAACTGGAATCAGAGGATTTTACAGTCTTATTGAGAAAAATACCAAAATTTCCCTTTAAAGATCCACACTAACAGCACTATGAGTTGAAGTACTGACCAACTGCTAATGCATACATGCACACGTGAAAAAGTTCCAACTCAAAAAATGGAATAAAGTTTGAGTTCAGAAAAGATTAACAAACAGTTACAATGAATTTATTTTTAGCAGTCTAGCCAGGGGCAGATTGAAACAATGTGTGAAGCCAGGAACTGGACTCCATCCACTCTGCTCACGCAAACCTATGAGGGGCCGTACAAGCCAAAATTCATTCTTTCACTCTCTCACACACACATTCTTCTTTCACACACATATACTTTCACTCTCACACACATATACTTTCACTCTCACATACATATATTCTTCTGTCAGACACACGTATTGTCACTCGCACATACATATATTTTTCTTTCACATACATATACTTTCACTCTCATATAGTTTTATTTTAATTTTTAGATTTAGATATTTTTATTCTCATGTTTACACATATTTAACACACACATTGCAATATTGTGCTCTCTTATACATGTATTTTAATGTACATATTTACAAATTCTCACTCTAACATACATGCATTTTCATTTATGCATTCCTACATTTTGCTCTCATTTACATGCATTCAGTATGCATTTAATCTCACAAATAATATATGTATGTAACAAGAGAATGCATACATGTCGGAAGAAAATATATGTATGCAAGAGAATAATGTATGTGAATGAAAGAGTATAGTGGAAACGGAAGGAGTTTAATGGAAACGGAAGGCTGGGTGTCTGTACCGCTGTGATTGGCTGAGAAGCACGCGCGGGTCACTTTCAAGTGTCTGACAGCATGGAGGGGGGAGAAGAAACTCGAGTTCTTCAGCAAGCTATCGGGGTGTTAAGAAATATTTTATCATCTCCTGAAACGGTCACATCGTTGTCCTCGTCACTTGATCGAGATGGGACGGGCTCAACTTTGTTTTTTTACGTGCGCTCAGAATAGCGCACATAAAAAACCCAAGAGTTCCCTTAATTATATTCCTGGATGTCCACTACGTGTTTTCCCTCTTTTTTGGCAAATAAATAACATTCAAAATAAAGGCGAAAGGAAATGGAAGATTTAATAACTCTGGAAAAGCTGTCCAGAAAGATTAATTACACAATCACTTAATTCATTTTGAAATACGGTTATTTTCCCTGCTGAGAAGAAGGACTAATGAGCCTGTCAGGCCACATAAAACAATTAGCCTATGCCTTACAGACAGAGAATGAGATGCAAATTTTACACAAATGCAACAAAAAAATCAATATATTCAGTTCAGCTAAGTATCAACTATTTTACACACATTAACTGAATAAGCCCTGACAATGCAAATAAGCTTAAACGGTAAATTACATAGTATTTTTGTGTTAGTGTTTCAGCATACATTTCTTTTATTTTCTACCTCTTACCTCCACCTTTCCTTTGACAGTACTTACTCAACAACTTGTCTAATGTTCAGTAGAATTCAGTTTGATTTATATAGTGGCAGGTCACAAAGGTGACCTCAAGGAAATTCCTATTGTAAGGTAAAGACAGCTAAAATGTTAAAAACGTAGCACCTGATGTGTGGATTGCAGAAGTTCTTATTTTGCCACAGCTCAGGTTGAATATCTCATGCAGGTCCCTAACAGGGAGTTTGACACTAGGACTTGCTATTTAATCTAAAAGATTTCTTATGAAATAAAAATAGAAAAATTAGACCACACAGTTGTCTAAATAATAGAAAAGTAAACATCTGTTTTCATGGCTGTTTTTATTTTTCATGTTTTGTTTTAAATGACTTGTGTAATTTTACTACAATATTTTTTCCTAGCTTTAGCTAGAAGATTTAAACCTAATAAAAGCTCTAATGCTAACATGGACCTCAGTCGAACAGGGATAGAGACCTGTCAGCGACACCATGGCAACGTCGCTACCATCGCTAGAGAAAAATGGTGTGAGTGGTCGCTGTGAAATCAGTAAAGAACCAGCCATGGTGGCCTACAGAGCAGTCAGTGACCCTTGATAATGACTGGTCACTGGGGGAAAATGTGCAATACCTAATGGGTTGAAGAGATATTGTTGCGGGGGTGCTCCTGTTGCTGCATGAAATTGTTGCCAACAGGTTTATAGTGCTACCTAAAAACTGCGTTTCCTCAGAGATTGTATGAAAAATGCTGACTTGTCTGTGTACACATTTACCAACTACTTGACATTTTGTAGTGAAAATGTGAAGAATGTGCTACAGTTGAGACTGTTCATTGGTGAACTCGTTGTTGTTCGTGGTTAGGCGCATTTTTTACTTTCGGTAAAAAAAAAATATCTCAGTTTCCGATTTGTGTCACCATTTTTCAAGTTTGACTTGGTGGGCAATTAGTATTTGCGAACAAGTCGGTGTCTTCCATACAAACTAGATTGATGACAGCAATCTGCTAGCAATGAAAATGTTTTTTGTTGAGTGACTTTACTCAGTGACAGCCAGGAACTTCCAGGAACATATTGCCAAGTGGTCAGTGAATCCCTTTTTTTTGGCCAAGTGATCGGAAATCACGAACTGGTCTCTAGGCTCGTGTGACGGAAGCAGGATTTATGGTCCTGTGAATGTGTCGGTCTGTGTACACGTTTCCATTCAGACGGTAGCGTTTACCCACCCCGTATCTCCTAAAAGTTGCTGTCACTGGAAGCAGATGATGTAAACGTCTGCGACAAATGTTGGAATGTTGGCCAGATTAGAGATGGGAGTGACAGCGCAGATCTGGGAGCTGTGAAAGAAACTTCAAAGATTAAAAAATGCAGTATCAGAAAGCACAGACAGTGCTAATGTTCATAAATCCCTTGAGTATCTGTCATCCGTCACATGACCCAGCCCTTGCAAGTCATGATTATCTGTCAATTTTAAGCTCACATTGCGACATTAACTTGCTAACATTTAGGAAGGCTTATTTACCATGACTGCTATCGCAGAAGAGGACGCTAAGGATAGGGTGAGATGGATGCAGGTAATCGGCTGTGGCGACTCCTGAAAGAAGCAGCGAGAAGATATGAGGAAGCTAATTAGCTTAACATGTTATGGAGATCCTGGTAGTGCTTATTTGCACAAACACAAAGTTCAAAAACATAAAAGAGGAATCATAAATGTTATACCTAGTCAGGCAAATACATATCAAAATACTATCTCTGAAATGCACTAAAATCAATGCTTAAATGTTATATCACAAATGTATTTTTTATTCTCAAATCAATGGTTTAGTGCTTTAAATGTTTATCTTTTTAGAAATACAGCTCATATTTTACAGTTTATAACAGCACTAACAGTAAATGCTGAGTAAATGATTATGGAAATCTCAATACGGTTGGAATCAGACATCCCCCAGACAACAGGAATGTCGTGCCTGATATTAGGGAGGCTTAGGTTGCTCTGGGGTAGCTGCTACTCCCCCTGACATATCCCTTTTAATTCATATGAATTGTGTGGAAAAAAAAATAACCTCACGTGTCCTCTCTCTGTTTTCTCTGAAGGAGTCAGGCTGTAACTGAACAAAAATGTAGGCGATAAGTGGTTTTGTGTTTGGGAGTTCCTCCAGAGACTTTTGAGGGTTGTTGGCGTTCACCAAATTCCACAGAGTATCGTCTGTAACACTGTGTATTCTGCATGATGTGTTCAAAGATCAAGGAAAAACTTGGAGTTCCTCCAAGTTATGCATTCCAGTGGAAGGCCCTTCAAGTTGCATTTCCAGGAACTTCATAGCTAGGCAGTAGTCCACACTAACACATACTCACAGCCAAATGTGCATTCAGGAACTCACAAACACACCAGTTTAACCATGGCCCGCATTTTAATTGCAGAGACAAGGACACTGACCTGTCCATTACAATCATTGATCACGTTATATTCTACAGTATGCAACAACAGAGTCACAAATAAACATCAGCTTTTGACATTAAAGCACACAAACAGAAGCTTTGTACGCTGGGGAGATAGCAGTAAAAGTAATACACACTACATCTCTGTTATGTTTCAGTTACCAACATCTAGAGTACAAAGGCCTTTGGTTGGTTGGTGTCTGGGGAGTAACGGGTGAGAATGAAGTTTTCTTGTACACTGATGTCTTTACATGATTGGGTTCAAGGCACATCGATAAAAGTAACAGCACAGAAATGTACATAATCACGTCTGCACATGGCGGTATCAAGCAGTTTATTACCAGTTCGTGTAGTCAGGATTATAGTGTGATATTCATCCAGACTCTCCTGATTTTAACCTAAAATGACAGAAAATGATGGCCTATTATGAGACTAGGGTGCATGTTTATGCATTTTCTTTCTGTGTATTACCAAAAACGAAAAAAAGCATCACCTAGTAAAGTGTGTAACACTGGTTTTGGTTGGTACTGTGATGCAAAAAGTGGAATATTAAGCCACCATCCCCATGCAGGAACAAACAGAAGATACCATAGATATACTTAATGTTTATAACGAAAGGTGCATCCTGAGGAATGCACTATTAGCCCTTCGCAAATTAACGAGTGTTTCCAAGGAAAGAAACGGCATACAAGAAGCCAGAGGTCTCCCGTGCCTCTGCTTCTGCCTCTCGTCTGTACACTATACAGTGATGGGCACCGGCCTTGAAAGGCAGACTATTGCCCTTTTCACATTAGGTGCTGAATTGTACCCAGCAAGTAACTAGCCAAGATACCTGCTAATTTATTTATTCATTTTTACATTTTTTCGCGAATAAAATGACCTAATTCCAGGTCTTGACTTCACAAAATGACAAAGAAAGCAGCTACTACAAACAGCGTCTCATTCCTCCAGCTCTCCTTTGAGCGCTACATTTACACTGGCTTTGGCACAAACTATCTTCATCAACATCTATTAAACACCACGATGGTCCCGTAAGTACATTTAGCGTGTCCGAGTAGCCGGTGGAAATGGTGTTTTGTGTGTTTTCTTCAGTATGTTTCAGTATATTTCGCCGTTCACTTTAGGTGGGTGTAAAAAGTGCGTCAGCTCACATTTCACTCCACCAGCCGTGAATGTGACTGAAAGACTGAGAAAGAAACAGATAGAAAAACACAGAGAGTTCAAGTAATTAACTCTGGATGATGGGAGAGCAGTTCTCACACTGCAGGCTTGCAGACGCTAAATACCTTAACTGCAGTGGGTGAGGATCTGAAATGAGTTTTTTCACCGCGGTGCACATGTTATTTAGTAAAGCAGAAAAAGGAAAACATACTAAAATATACTGGATGTTTCATTAACGTTCCTGTTTTCTGTTCACTCTTTGATTGCTGTTACATACACAGTCCGGTCACCATCGTCATTTCATGTATTTCTCAAACTATGGTACCAAGGATGTCTGTGTGACAGAGTATGAAACAGGGCTAAAGCACATTAAATCACAGCATGATATGAACTTCCATAAACATGATTCATAGGGTATCTCTGTAATCCTGTTCTGACCTGTTATTGAAGGTGCGACTGACCCTGCTGGAAATACTACCTGCAGCAGTGACAACACAGACAGAATGTCACGACAAATTACTGGGTGTGTTGCCTGCTACAAACTGGGACTTGCCTCTCTGTGTGTGCAGAGCCTCACATTAATATTATTAGGAGTAGCCTCTTCTACCTCATCTGTTTTGATTGCATTGACTGTGGGCTTCCGGCCTGACTGATATACTGGAACCAACTCAATCTGACAGTGGAGCGTGTACCCAGCAATCTTGTTGCTGCTGCAGAGGCTTTGACAAATAGTCTGGGAACCAGGTGTTGTGAAGGTGTCTTGTGGAAGTGGATATGAGTAAAAACATTATAGGTAGAACAGAACAGGATGGCTACTGTGGACGTGGTAAGGGTTTCTAAATTCAGGCTATTGTGAAGGTCTTTTTGCTGAAGCCCATTTTGTTCAAACTGTATAAATGATATTTATATTGGTTGTGTGTTTGCTAGCCAATAGCTGTAAGTAAGTTCAAATTTGACTTTGACTTCCAAATCAAAGAGGCTAAACATATCCTGTAGCCCTTGTGGGTCCATGGCTCCAATCTAAGTGCTGACTTTAGCATGCTAACATCCTCACAATGATAGCAGTTTATTATGCAGAAATTTAGTGAACATTTTTACCCTTTTTACTCTTTGTTAACATCTTGCTAATGTTTCTGACTGAGTTGCAAACTCCAAGGAAAGCTAGCATGCTAACATGCTAAACACAATGTTAAAATGTTAACACACTCGCTAAATATCTGTATAATATAATTGTCAGGATGTCAGCATCAATGAGTGCCTACTTTTCCAAGGGCTTTAGTTCCAGAAGGGAATTTCTCCAGAAAACCTTCATATAAAATGTTTTAAGCCTTGACCCAAGCTGAGCAGCTACCAGGTGAACTGTAACATGAAAATCTGTTTATATAATTACTTTTAATGGTGAAGGAACTACTACATTCCTCAGCGAATATCTTCCAGACTTCCTGAATTTTATCCTTGACATTACTGTAGTCTTTTTGAATAAATTTTGTAATTTGTGTTGTGTGTGTTTGGGGTTAGGGTTTCTTATATTTCATCCTCATTAAGTGTTCGTGGGTTTGAACATTTCCATTACAACACCAACTTTAACCAATCAGAGGCATTGCTGTTTAAATTTTGGACATCTACTTTTGACTGATTCAGTATTATGTAGCTCACGGTCAAAATCCTGATGGAGACTATGAATGGAATTGGCACTTTTCAAAACTCACTGTTTTATTTTGGGCCTTATTCTGGACAGAAAAGTCACATTCATGTTTCCCTTATACCATGCTCTCTATTCAGCTCTGTATGTTCTGGAACACAGACTATCTATCTAAATGTGTATACAGGCGTTTAAACCTGCTGAACCAATGACTTCTTTCCATCTGAACATGGTAAAAGTGCCATTAGTTTTGTAGGTAATTTTGATTTTAAACCACATTATCAAATAGCGTAAATGACAGACCTGACGATGGCAATTGATGTAATCTTAAGGGATCGCCAAAACAGCTTTAAGTCATCAAAGAGGTCTGATCAATTTAGCAAAATAGTAAACTGACAGACCAACACTGCCGAGGCTTGAACCAACCCGCAAGCAACCCAGAGTCTCAAAATATAGAACTAAATATATATAAATGTCCGGTTATAATAGACTTGCTCGCAAATTTAAGCTATAGCTGTCTACTTATTATTTCCACTCTTAATTCAATGCATTAAATGCAATTGAGAGATAGTGAAATACTATTCAAAATATGTTGATTATAATGCTGTTTGCCATATACCGCAACAATAAACTCTAGAGTCCCCCAACAATACTGGTGACTGTGAAGACCAACTACATGTTGGTTTTAACTTTGTTTTGACCTGATATTTTTATATGTGACAGCAATAACTAAACTTGGCAGAACTGTTTGTTGATTTGGACATAAAACTTGAATGTGGCCAGAAATGTGTGACATGTTCCCAGCAGCAGTGTCCTTGATTTTTAAAAGAGGGGCTATTATGCTAATTTCCAGCTCCATGACATGAATTATTCTTGGGGTTTAGCTTTGCGCAGTCAGTTCAAAATTATGTCATACTGAGCCTTTGTGCAGCACCTCATTTCACCCTCTGTCTGAAACAAGCTCTATTGCCAGTTTTCTTCTGATTGGCTGCCCCTCGCAAGCAGAAGGTCTGAAAAGGCGGAGCTTCGTGCTCACAGCAAGAGCTATAAGCCTGAGATGATAATTTTAGGAATATTCTGTCTCACTGACATCCTACAGAGCCGAGCATAGAAAAAACAGATCATGAAGACCAAACGTTTGGATCTTAGATGTTACAAGTCTCATTATTTCAAACTACATGTTTAATATGGACACCCATCACTGCAACAGGAAATCAACAAAAGCACTCCATTTAATATTCCTTAAAAAAGGACTTTACGGAAGTGCAAATGCATCAACTTTTACTAGACTATGCTGCCTCTCGTGGTCGTGTTTCTTATTAACATTTAGCAAACAAGTCCATGACAAATGACTTTTTTTTATGTAATAGACTGTATAAATTGTATGTTTGAGCTATCCTTACATTTATTTATGAAGAAATACATCCAGGCTCTGGAAACTCTGTGTCTTTGACTTTGATTTCAACACATAATGCATTATTTTTTAAGTTGTCTTTTTAGAGTCCCTCTGTATCACTCACCTCTGCACACAGCCACCTTGATCTCTTCCTGTCAGTCATGCTAACGCAGCACGCTTCAGTCTTCAAAGCATTGTCCTCATGTGTGTTGTGTTCTCAGTGCATACACTGCATCCACAAGCTTTAGTTCTTTTTTTTATGTCTCTGCGTCTCCTTATCCATCTCTTCCTCTCTCTCTCTCTCTCTCCTTCCCTGTTCGGTTACATGACACATTTGTCCGCCTTCTGTGAAATTTCGGCATCTTTGCAGGCACACGCTGGCTGAACCAAATGTGAATCTGAGCAGAGCGTTACGACATTGAATTGGGAACTCGTACATTGCCAAAACACAGCACTTTACACTTATGGGGGCTCTTTACAACAGCACAAAGTAATGTAAAGATCAGGATATGGTAAAAATAGTTTTGATGGGACTTTACAAACTCAGCAATACACAACGTAACAGCAGGTTTTTCCTTTAAAATTGTTTTTGATTTCAACACTCATCCACATGTAGAAAGTTTCCCAAGAGGTTGAGAGAAAACCTTTTTCCTATGCACAAAGTCAAACTGTTGTAAGGGAACAAGGTTAGAGACAGACACAGTTTCCCATTCTTTCACTAAATCAATAATCCAGGATGTAATATTCAGAGGTTTGCAGATCTGTAGCTTCTCCCATCTTGATACCAGCTTGAATGGAGAGAAAATAACATCCTTTGTTTGTCGGCTTTGCCGTTTCGTTGCCCCGCTGATCATGTAAGACCAGACTAATCACCTGATATGAATAAAATATGAGCATGAACCTTCAGGTTGTAGACTCAGATTCTTATCTTTGAGGCTCTGGGGAATTACAGAGCTGGCTGTTTTTCACTCAAATGTTTTGCCTACTTCTCTCCATGGTACTTCCACATCCGGAGAAATCGGTGCCTAAAGTTTTTAGCTAATACACACACATACACATTTTAAAAAAGAGAAAAAAATCAGTCAACTAGAGCAAGGATGGTACTCGGTCCCCTCAGACTTCTCTCTGCCATTGGAGTACTATCCAAAATATTTCTTCGTCCTTTCCACCACGCTCCACTTTCACATCCTGCCTCCTCAAGATCATTTCGGGCAACTCCATAAAAGCTTGAAGCTGGCAAGCACAAACAGCGTTCTTATAAATGTTTCATGTCACTTATCTCTGAAAAGCACTTGAGTAAAATACATATTCTTGCTCCGCCTTAGGGTTAATAAGCTCAAGTTGCTTCATTAACCCAATTAACAAGAGTTTTGAGCTTGAGTCAGTGCACTTCCCCTGACCTTTAAAAAGATTAAGAAATTGTTTATTTTTGAATTCGACTTTGCTCATGCGTCAGTGTCCAGGAGCAGTTCTTACATCATCCATTTTCTCATATGTGTTTTAACTTGGGGTTACCACAGTACACTGGCAGCCTGTCAGTCTGTTACTGGCACTCCTTTAAATGCTGGTTTGCAGTTCGCCATTGAGCAGGGTAGGACTGTGAGTGTACAGGTTGGCATTAATAATCGCAGCTTCGTTAATCATCTTGCTCCTGTCTGCCCTGCTGTCGCTGCGCTCTACCTCATCCAGGCCTGCCACCTTTTTCAAGCACAGAACATTCTGAAAGCTCTTCTTGAAGTTGTCTGACAGGAAGGCGTACAAGATGGGGTTGGCGCAGCTGTTAGCGTAGCCGAGCACCACCACGAAGTCGAACGTGCTCTTCACAGCAGAGGTGGGCTTGATGGAGCCGGTGACAGAGGTGACATTGAAAATGTAGAAAGGCAGCCAGCAGAGGACAAACACCGCCACCACGATGGACACCATCCGGGTCACCTTGCGCTCTGAACGCTTACGCTTTGTGGAGCCCACACGCAATCCGGATGACTTCACCTGGCAAAGGGAATGGCTGTCAGTGGCTTAAAAGTTACCAAATAAAAAAGTACAGTGTTTCCATAGAAACTGTTCCTAATATTATCTGGGTTTTTTCCTAGCTGGGCTAGGTAGTCTTTCAGGACTAGCTAGCCAAAATCAAAGTCCTATTATCCTGTTGTAAAAACAACAGTGATCTATGGGTTGATCATAGTGTGTCTACTTACACTTGATAATTTCAGTGCATAAGTGTGTTCACAATCAACCCGATATCACAGCAAAATGTGTAACAGACAGGGCGGTCCACCGTGTCCATTTCACGCTTTGCCTCTCCAAAACGTGAAATTCACACGCATGCAGCAGTTACAGTAAGCTGCAGTAATAACAGACGGACACATTTTATTTCAAGCCAACATTAAAATAATGACAGAAAAGTGTTTAAATAGACATTATTAACATATTTACATGTTACATATTAGCCGGCCAGCTTAATTGATTCTGACGATTAAGGACCCTGGAATGTACTAATAACACTGCACACCCGTTATGCACAATGGCTGCCATCTTGGCAACGAAACAGAAAGGAAGAGACCATTAATCAATTTTCAGCCACTAGCAAAAGGCTGCACTGTCACTGAAAATAGCGAGTTCAGTGCTAACTATCTAGCTAACTACGGGGGAACGTTTTCAGGTTTCAACACTTTATGTGTTGTGGCATTATTTGGTGTTTATGCATGATAAAGTGATTTAGTCATATGTATCTTCAAAAGACTGTAAATATTCCCAAAATGCTGTAGCTGGGAAAAGAGCCAGACTTCCCAAATCCAAATCATGTGGAAATCACTTACTCCACAAAGAAGTATTTAGTATGCATAGTGTCATAAGTGCAAGCATAGGATCAAAGGATCTGGATTAATGTTCTTTTCCTTTATGTATGTACTGCATAATAGGTGAAGCAAAAAATCTATTTAGTTAAAAAAGAAAAGGAGACTGTTATTAGCTTTTTTTATGAGACAGTGGCTATGTTGTTGATTTCTGAGCTGACTCAATGCATTTACATTTCAAACTAATTAAAGTGGACCACCAAAATGTTGAATCTGCAATGTAACCAAATCTTGTTGGATTTTTGTTGTGTAATTTAGCACGTGCAGTTGCAGGCTCTTACCTTGACTATAATGAGCAGGTAGCACATACATATAACTGCCAGCGGCAGGAAGAACCCAATGAAGAAGGTGTAGAATATGAAGGCCGTGTAGTAGACATCCTGAGGCTCCGGCCACACAATGCCACACACTGGAACCTTGTTCAGGCCACTGAAGATCAGAGTTGGCAGGATGACTAACAACGACACACCCCATACTGTGAGGTTAATTAGCTTTGCTACACGGGGTTTCCGCCATTTTGTAGACTTAATAGGGTGAACCACAGCCAGGTATCGATCGATGCTCATTACCATGAGACAGAAGATGCTGGTGAACTGATTGAGAGAGTCTGGGATGGTGTAAAGAATAAGAAAGAGCAGAGGAGTGGAGAAAGGTAGAAGTTGAGTTTAGAGTCAGTAACACTTGATTAAAAACTGCATTTATGCTCCTGTGAGAACCGAGGAAAAAAAAGAACACAACCAGTTTTTGCTTAGCGTACAGACTAGAAACAAGAAATCATGTAAACGCGTCACATTGTATCTAGTTTCATTACCTTTCTTTAGCAAATGGAACGCTTTAACACCAGGTCTGATGTGATTGAGCACCAACTACGTGTTGGCACGACTTCCGTTTTTTAAAACAGTTTTTAATCACATTTTTCAACCAAGATTTGACATTTCAAATGGTTGTTCAAACAGCATCAAAATGTTTGCCGAGTTTCCGCTGTGAACCATTAGCCATATGCTTTACACCCACCTACGCTCATGATCATTCGGCACAGAGCCTCTCCGAAGGGCCAGTGCACCAGCGCCAGCTGCAGGGCGATGAATGGCAGGCTCATCATGCACAGAACATCTGCTACTGCCAGGTTGAGGATGTAAATGTTGGTCACCGTCTTCATTTTGGCGTAACGTAGAATAACATAGATGACCAGGGTGTTACCACACAATCCCACAGCGCATACCATGAAGTAGATGAAGGTAATGACCACTGAGCTGGTCTTGTCCTGGTGATGCTCCTTGTCTTGGGAAATGTTGAAGCCCAGGTCGGAGTCATTCCCTTGGATGTCGTACCAGAAGGGCTCAGGGATGGAATTGTTAGGGGAAGTTGGAAGGAAGGGCAACTGATCCAAGGCCATGACTGCTGAGAGCAATGGGGTCTAATTTCCTAAAGGTTTAAGGGGTTGTCTAATCCAAAAAGGGTACAGTGATGATGGGAAATATTAATGAGTCTAGGGTTCAACTGACATGTTTCAAAGAACTGCTTTTACTACAAAAAGTTTCTAGGATAAAGGTGAGAGCCTGGGGTCCTGGGAATATAAGACTTTGACTTCCAAGGGTGTGGGGCTCTAGGGATTGGGATGACTCAGAAATTTTCACGTAGGAGGAGCATCAATTATCACATCTCAGCTGTAGAGAGACAGTAAAAGAGAAGGATGGGTGGGGAGAGAGACAGCAGAATAGAAAGTAATAAGTTGGGTTGAAGAACAGGGACCATTTCTTTTGACAAATAATAATAATAGTCCTCCAAGATCCATGGCAACAGTTGCAAGGTTACTTTACATAACTGCTTTCACACCTCACCAGAGTATCATGTACAATATTCTCTCTAGAGAATGCTCTAAATAGTATCTCTATATGTTGTGTGTGATTATCCTCAATGCTGCTTATTTCGCTCACAGCAACATTTTTGGCATGCAGCAGCAGAGAGGAGATAGTCAGCACTAAATTGTACATGATGTGCAGTTTCATAAATATAACATTTTTGCCACTTTCTCCTTAATTTGAGACAAAAAGAAAAACAGTAAGGAAACCAAATATGGGACTGGGAATTACCTCAAACATGAAACTGTTTACTTATTGAATAGCCAACATTTGCATTTGCACATTTTTGCTCATATGTCAGGCAAAGGTAGCACAGCTGACAGCAAGAGATCAGGTGGCTGTGTGTTTGAAGGTGAGCGATACAGAGAGACTGGTTATCACTATAGGTTATTATGCCTGTTTCCACTGTTCTACGTTTACATACAGATGCTGAATTTGATGCCTTTTTTTCTTCCTTTCTCACTCAGACCATAAATCCTGTGATGCTACAGGTCGGGGGAGTGTGCTAATGTGTGTTTACCCCCACCTATGCATACATGCAAGAAAAAAAAAGGACGCCTGAGCAAGAGAACGCCAAGGGCACCGGGGAGCTGAAGACAAATGTTTATTCAATTGATCTCGGGGACAAACAGCTCTGACACTGGAGCGGGATCACTCACTCTTCCCCATCCAGTGACAGGTCTGGCTCACCAAGGACAATAGTCCACTTCTTGCTTTCATTATTTACACGAGATGAGCCTGTGTAAGGCTATTTAGATAATCCACTTTGAGTAAACAAGATATATAGTCATAAAAGATTGAACACAAGTATTCAGGAGATGGCAAGTGAAATGCTTACACCTCTGGATCACACTAGACATCATTCCACAAACTGATTTTCTTGCAATTAATTGTTTAAGCCCTTAAAACCTTGCCTCGCCTTCCTCTCATGGACAGCTTAACATGTAGAACTTACTAATTTCAGATTAGTTTCAGTGTAGACCTTCAGTGGAATCCTTTGTTAGACTAATTATTGGTGTCTACACTGTTCTTTCGTGAACATGGACTGTGAATAAAATTTGGAATTTATTCCTGCTTAGTGGTCCTTGTTTTAGCGACACCTGTGGTTACTGGTGGTAACTGCAAGTTCCGGAACGGCGGCCCAAACTGCTAACAAAATATCCCCCCAAACTACTGAACAATACAAAAAACAGTGTTTTAGAAAAATCACGTTTGAAATTAAACACGCCAAACTGATATATTCAGTTGAGAAAAAAGTAAATAAAACAGAAATTCTCTAAAATCAATATTGGCATTTGGAAATAGATGAAGCTCTGTTCGCCACAGTTGCCTGTGAGGATGGAGTGTCAGAGAAAGAGAGATTGTATAGTGTTATTTGCTAGCAGGAGGAGGGATGGGTAATTAGCAGCTTTTTTTGGTACCTCATGTAATTTTATTATAAAGCAGGATAATCACATTTTTAACTTAAGCAGGGGGATTTTGTTTATTAAAATAATTGCAAAAGAAAAAAAATCCAATAAGCTTTGCTTCCCACAAAAAATGCGGGATGGGTGTCAGGTGCTGCGTCTTGGCTCAGCTCTGGCTGTGCGAACAGTGATGCCGAGGAATCGGCAGTGGCACGGCTCAGCCTCACAGCTTACCTGCAAACTGCGCGCCCAACAGGAAACTTTCCATCACATCGGCGCGGAAAACAGCGGCTGAATAATGAGCAGGTTTGGTTTATCGTTCATGTCAGTGACACGGGGATGAAACAGGGCACCGAACCTATGACTTATTAACCGACAGGGATTTTTATTTGCCAAGCAGCCGCTGTCTCTGGATTGCACCTGTTCCAATGATTTTTTGCAAAACTGCCCTACTCATTAAAAAAAATAAAATAAAAAAAAAAATCAGAAACTATACTAGAAATTTTTCTTCAGTTTATTTGAACATTTTCTCTTGCCAAAGACTAAGCAAGTAAAAGTAAGTGAAATTCCTCCATTGTGTGTATGCGCAACTTCATCATAGTCTGAACCTCCCCAAAATACATCAGACTCCCACTAAAGTGCGCACAAGCAAAGCAAAGTCCGCACATGAATGAACATGACTTTTTTTTTTTTAAAGATCATTCTTAAAAATTGGTTCAGTCTCATTCCCCGGCCCCCACCAATTTCATCACTTACTTTTCCACAGAAAAATACCATCCTCATATCACGTCCATAGTGGCAAAAGTGTCCCGAGAACCCGAGAATGAGAAGTCCTGCCGCCCCCGAAGCGGCTCTGACCTACTGGAAAGCTGCATCCCGCCAGCCTCTCCATCCACCTGCTCCTAACTTACGCACGGCGCCGGCGTTCAGTCGCCCTAATCAGAGCTGCTGATCGCGCTACATCTCTCAGGCCATTGTTACCTCCGAGAAATAGTCCACGTTTGTAAAAGGAAAAACTTGAAAAAAAAAAAACATAAGAGAATGAAAAATAAAATAAGGTGGCGCGCGCTCGAGAGTGTGCCTCCAACAGGAAAGTCTTGGCGAGGAGTCAGACAGAGCGGCAGGACGCACGCAGCACCGAATGGAGAGAGTGTTACTGACAGGGAGAGAGAGAGAGAGAGAGACGGGTTGAGTGATAGATCAGCAGCAACGTGTCACTGTGCGTCGGTGTCCTACAATTTGCTGATTTTCATGCACATGAGCTGGCTCTGCTTCTGCTGTCCTTTTGAAAAACCCTGCACAATTCCTCAGCTGCACGCTGGCTTCTGTATCAGTGTGTCTAAGAGGTATATTTAAAAAAAGGAAAATTAATAAAAATTTGGAATATGGAAAATTGCACATACCATTTTGCAGGGAGCTTTTGTTCTCCAGCTGTGTTTCCTTTTGTGATGTGCTCAAGGAAAAGGAAAAATCAACCCCAAGCTGCTCAGGAAAAAAGGGGGTAATCACGCTGTCCCTCCAAATTCATCAGGTTCAAATGAAGTGATCTCAAGTGCTCCACTGTCCCTTTCAGGCGCCCATCACAGGCACCGGTGCACCCCTCTTGTCAGCCAACAGCGATGGCACTCGGATTTGAGCACTGAAGCCAATCCAAGAGCCAATCTTATGTCTTTATATAAAGGGAGCGTTTTCGAGAGAGTGCAGATGGCGGGTATCTTCTGTGACCTCTCTCAGTAGAGAGCTCCGTGAGAAAATGTCCCGCCACTTGTCTCAACATAGCAACACAAAAGTGCAGCTATTATTACTGCTGTCCTATCAAAGATTAATAGTTCTATTTACGTCCAAATTGAGGGACTGGAGCTCCTCAAAGGGGTCACAATGCAAGAAAGTCAGTGGAAGGGGGATTTTTGAGGGGTTCCTGAGGCAGAGATAACCCATCAGTGTATCAGTATACTTTCAGACAGGCTATTGGTTCAAGTGCATGTACTTCAAAGAGTGCTGTATTCTGCTTCACCAAGAATAGCAATAACTCAGCAATATTTACAGTTTATTTTTATATCATTTGTAAGGTTGGAGTGGTTCAAGTATCCCTGCATCCTTCTAGTAAAGAATAGCCACAAGACACATGAAAAAAAAGATTGATACTGGTTCCACATGTAAATATTAAGCTAATAACATAAGGTTACAAAAACTTGTACTTGTCTTCAAACTGAATGGAAGCCAATCTAGCACCATGGCGAGTTGTTACTTATGCACTTTTTTAGCTACACCCATTCAGCTGCCTCTTTATGCAAATATATGATCAGCCACTCACGTGACAGCAATTCAACACATTTAGGTGTGTAGACATGGTCAAAGTGACCTGCTGAAGTTCAAAGTGAGCATCAGAATGGGGAAGGAAGGCAATTAAAGTGACTTTGAAGTGGGCCACATGGGCTGGGGCAAGTTCTTCAGAAACTAGCAATGTACTGGGATTTTTTTTTACACAAACATCTCTCAGGTTTACAGAGAATAGTGTGAGAAAGAGAAAATATCCAGCGAGTTGTAGTTTTCTTGGTGAACATACGTCGTTGTTATCACAGGTTGTAGGAAAATGCCCAGGCAACTTTGAGCTGATAGGAAGGTAAAGGCAACTCAAATAAACACTTGTTACAACCAAGGTATGCAGAAGAGCATCGCTGAATGCACAGCTTGCGGACCTTGGAAGCAGATGGGCTACAGAAGCAGAAGACCACACAGGGTGCCACTCGTGTGAGCTAAGAACAAGAACAAACTGAGTCTGCAGTTGACATGACTCATTAAAACTGGACAACAGAAGATTGGAAAAAAAGTTCCCTGGTTTGATGAGTCCAATCAAACCAATCCAGTACTAAGAAGGTCATAAAGTATCCAGTAAGGGTATGTCCATATCTTAGCTATAAGCTAAGCTAGCAAATGAGTCCAAATCCATAGCTTAGGTAAACCTTCTTTGGTTAAAAATTCACATTTTGTTTGATCTATCTTGTCAACAGTTTTACAGATATGGATGACCCCTGGGGAAAATGCTATTCTGGGGTTTCAGGCGATTTCTTTTTCCACTTTTGTTTTTGTTTGTTCTGTTTTGCTAAGGTTAGCTAACAAGCTCCTAGACTTGGCCTTACTGAAGAAACAGATAAGCATGATTGCGTTTTTTTCTCTGTCTTAAACTTGTGACTTTATAATCTCAAAATATTATTTATTTTCTCCCTAAATCCAGACTTTATTCCAAGAATTCCTTTTCTTTATAAGAATATTTCCACATTCTGTCGTAAACAACGCTTTTAGAGCTATTGGTAGCTTTTTTCTTCTTCTTCTTCTTTTTTCTTCTTCTTCTTTTGAGTGAATGAATACTGTTATATTTTTGTGTACAGCATATAAATAGAAGAGTAGAAACAGTTGACAGTTTGGTGGCAGACAGTGAGATCCTAATGGGAATATAACTTTCTCTGCATCTTTGTCAACAGCGAATGGTGCCAGGCACAAGAGTGACGAGCTGGAGTCATTCACTCTACAGCTTGAATCAACAGGGTGGTTCTGAGACACAGCATCACTCAGAGCAACACAATTATTTCCATTTCTGAGCTCTGTGTTACGACACTTTATTTAACGCCGTGCAAATTAATTTTGCTATTGTTACCGATTTCCACTGCACAGCAAAAGCTAATTAGTCTGTTTGCCGTGTGTGTGATCTGCAAAGCAATGCTTCTTAAAAAAAGAAGTTTGTTTTTAAAATTGATTGTCAGCTGCTCAATAACGCCGACCCCAGAGGATCCTGCTGTCAGAAAATGATCAAAAGGAGTGAAAATAGTCGAAGCTGAAACTTTATTGAATGCTGTGCTGTTTGTTGAGCCATGATCTTATCTGCTTACGTTGTCGCTCACACAAAAACACATGCATGGCCTTGAATGTTCATTGGTCAACCGCTCTCTGCTCGGCCTCAAGCCCCCCGTCTAACACACGTCTGAGTCAACACGAAGCCTCGTTTGAAGTCCACTCATGATAAGGCCTAAAGATCAAATGCTGAGATCAGCTGACTAGCACAGACAGGAGAATCCACTTCTGTTCACAAAGCAGTTGCAGACAGTTTGGACTAAAATCTGTGTTTCTCATTAGAGTCCAGGATTGTCTACTTTTGGGCTGTGTGAGAATCTGAACAGATTCCAGGCAGACACTGATGGAGGACTGCAGCTGCTGTTGTTGTGTTGCTGATGCTTTGTTTTCGCTGTTCGTACAAGGTGTTGCTGGATAGACTGAAGCAGCTAAAGAAAAGTATCAAAACCATATACACCTCTTTTTTTCCTTCTGCAGCCCAGCAGCTCGTGCCTGTCACCCTGCCATAAGCTATTCTTTCACCTTCATCCCAGTCGGCTCCCGACACATCGAGCACACGAACACGTGTTCAAAGTGAACGAGCGACAGATACGTCTTGACGCCCTCGTGAAACTCAGCCAGAGAGAAAGCAAGCATTCCTTGTGACACATTTTATCTGCTGTTCATCACCTTGACTCCTGGTGACATCGCTGTGCTCTGGCGCGTAATAGCACGTTGTTCATGTGACGTCACTGGTGCCAAGAGCAAGTGCCAAGGTGCTGAACATCGACCGGATCATGAGGCAGGGGCAAACAAAAAAAACATGCTGGTTTTCAAAGAGTTTTGATGATTCTGTGAAAATGTTTCTGCCTGAATGAGTTTCTTTCCATCTGCCATAACAGCAAAAAACAAAAACAAAAAAAGATACAGAAAAAAAAGACTGCTTTAATTTGGTATTCATGATAAAAACACTACCGACCTCTTTTTGCCCCACATGAATCTTTAAACATTATCAATATTTTGGTGCTTTAGCACTCTGCGGAGCAGATTGTCAGTGTCACCCGAGGTCAGGGGAACTTTTTGAATCATTTACTTCTGTTGCATTTCTCCTTTTTTTATATATATCTTTGTGGTATTGTTTTTTGACATATTTTCTGTCTTTAAATAGAACATTTATAAGACAGGACGATGCTATTTATCCTTTTCAACAACCCATCCATGGCTCCTCTTGAGATAGTCCCGAGAGGTCTGTCCCAGAGATTCTAAAGCTGATTTCTCAGTGCAGACATTTCATTGTCTGATTGTGCCAGAGGACTTGGAAGCTGAATGTTCAGACTTAAGATCCTATTCATTATTAAATGGAAGGCTGAGAGCAAGGCCTTGTATAGATGTGTTTTTCATAAGTTTCTCAGTGACATCCCGAGGCCAGACAAAAGTGGAGAGAAACAGAGAGATGCAAGGCCCTTACATGCTACAGAGTGCTTTTTTCTGAATTGCAGCCCCCCCGCCTTCAGTTCCCTGGACATAAGTATGGTGAAGGACCATGGTGGTCCTCCGCAGTATCGGTTCGAGCTGCTGGCTCTGCCCCAGTATTGCCTGAAGCCAGAGCTTTCAAAGCAAAGGCAGTAGAGAAGCTGTCCTGCCATCTGCAGCCATTCCTGAGCCATATGAGGGCCCGAAGGGTAAATGCAGTTTGGTGGTGCCTTTACAGCTGTTAAATGTAAAATGCGATAACCATTATGCCCAAACTCAAAAATATGTTAAAGACTAGCAAAATGTAAATAAAATAACCACAAGCTTCTAAAAATGATGTATTTTGTATTTAAACACGACTACAGTTTCATAAACACACAATCAAGGCTCCATGTTTATTTCTTTTTATGCATTAACATGGGCGGGAAAAGTAAGAGGTGTGGAGGAAAGGAACAAAACCCACAGGAAGCAACAAAGCAGGCAGATATGTTAACAAGAGAAAAACAGCTTGAAAGGACGAGCTGGTGTGGAGGTGGGTTGCAAAGTGGCCTGCAGATTTGGAGCAATGGTTTAGGCATCTCAAACTGGGTTTTGGTATTTAAAAAAAGTACTATCAGCATTTACAATAAGTGTAATGGCAAGATTGTTTTTAAGAGATGGAAGCTCAGCGAGCACAGTTCACTGCTGATTGCGTCGATATATTTAATGCTGAAAAATGCATGTCTCATTTTCTGCACTTGATACAACAGTAGTATCAAGAGGAGGCATTGCAGAGATTTAACTGTGTGTGCCGAAGAAGGAAACATTTCTCTATGTGTTGAATTCCAGATGAAGATGTGATAAAAACCTAGAGATTACCTCATTCTAAATTTGCTCAATTGAACTCAGAGATGACCTGTCACACAATAACACTGACATCAATACTTCTTCCAATTCATTATGTTGCGTGGTTGGGGTCTTTTCATAATACTGTGACTTCTGTGGCAGGAATTTCAAATCCTGTGCAATGGGGTTTAAAGCCAACTGGCTGAAAATGAAGGGATGATGACTTTGAGTTTGGACGCCATCCTGAAAATAATCAGGCCTTGGATGGGCGTCCATTTGATCAATGCATTTAATGTAATAAACTTGAAGAATGCATTTTGACATTATGACCAATAATGTCTACCCATTTGCTGCCAACCCATCAAGGTATGGACTCCACTCAGCCCCTGATGGTGTGCTGTGGTATCTGGCACCAAGATGTTAGGAACAGATTCTTTAAGTCTTTTAAGTTGTGAGATGGAGCCTTCATTGATCTTCTTTGTCCAGCACATGCCGCTTGATTGGATTAAGATCAGGGGAATTTGGAGGCCAAGTCCAGACCTCAAACTCCTTATTGTATTTCTCAAACCATTATTGATGTACACTCTTTCTGTTTCCATGATTGGGTGTACATGGTCTGCAACAATGGTTGGGTAGGTGGTACATGTCAACGTAATATCCACATAGTTGGCAGGATACAGGGTTTTCCAGCAGAACATTGCCCAAAGCATCACACTGTCTCCGCCGGCTTGCTGTCTTCCCATATTGCATCCTGGTGCCAGGCGTACCCCAGGTAACCAACTAACAGCCAGCCACCCATCAACATGATTTAAAAGGAAAATGATTCATCAAACCAGGCCACCTTCTTAAATTGTTTTGTAGTCCAGCTCTGATGCTGGCACCTTGACCGGTCCGCAGCTGCGCAGTCCTGTACACAACAAACTGTGATCCACTGTGCATTTTAACACCTTTCAATCAGAACTAGATTTAACTTTTTCATCAATTTGAGCTACAGTATCTCATCTGTTGTATCGGACAACACAAGCCAGCCTTTGCTCATCACATGCATCAGTGAGCCTTGGCTCCTGAGATGCTCTGATTGAGTGGTCTAGAAATCACAATTTGGTCTTTGTTAAACTGGCTCATCCTCACATTTGCCTATTTTTTCTTTCTTTGAACACACCAACTTTGAGAACTAAATCTTCACTTGCTTACTAATATACCAACCAACCAACACGTGCTACGATGAAGATTTAATCAGTGTTACTCACTTAACCTGTCAGTGGTCAGAATGTTATCCCTGATTGGTGTGAATTAAATCTGCAACAGTATTTTTTTCTAAACAAATCCAAAATTTTGGTGGTACTGTAAACACCACGAGTCACAGAGCACAGAAATAAACTGTCCATGTCTGGTTCATTTTATCCCTTGAAGTCATGCAAATTCCCTCAATACAAGAATCCTACACAATACAATGTCAAAATATTATTGCACGATTTACAGTCCTACATTGGAAGCTTGTTTCCATTATAACGACTGTTTGCCAGACTGCCACTGTAGACCTACATTTAAGGTACATGTGTATGACCTACAGTGTGTTTACATGCTTTTCTGATTACAATCAACAAGCTGCGCCCTGTCCTGTGAGTAAATTACCTGCAGCTAAATATCATCACTTAGCCAATCTGCCAAGAGCTTGCTGTGCAGCTCTTGGCAGATTGGCTATGTCATACTGAAATGAACAGACTTCACTTGTGTTTATAAAACCGTGCTTTTTGAAAGTCACCTGCAGAAGTAACCACACCTATCAGCGCTATTTGGCGATTGCGCTCATCATTTTTTTGCACCCATTTAGTAAATCTGGCCGTAAATGTGTTAAAAGGCATCAGCTGAATGATTAGCTTATGTGGATCAGTGGTGTAAATGGCTGTTGGGTACAGCATGTGGAGTGTCGCGAAATCGATCAATGTAGAGCAGTGAAACAAACCACGGAGGCCCCAGAAAAGTGCAATCAAACGGTGAGTTTATTAATACAGAACAAAATTACAGCATGAGTCTTCTCTATCTCTCTGCTAAAAATACATGTGGAGAACACTTTTAAAGCATTGGGGTATCCGCCCCCCCATGGCGTCAAATACAGGTCAAAAATACATTATGTGCAGTCATTGTTTTGCAGACAATGGTACATCTTGTACATTTTTAATAGCAAGACACAGACATATAACTTCTCTTTTCCATAACACCTTCCATGCACAATCATAGTCTTAAGCCTTCAGAGTATCTGAGGGCTGGTTATCTCCTCCAGTCATCTGTTACCAGGTCGCTAAAAGGGCAGCCAGTTACAAAGAGGTCAAAGACACTTGCCTTTTAAGGTAACCAACTTCAAGCTACAGGGTCTCTAAGAGCTAAAAATGGACACTCGTCATTAATCACTAAGTAGACTGAATTGGCGCAGGTCTCAAAGAAAAGCAGAAGACACTTGGGCCCTCGCTCAGGCCTGCTACTAGATTAATATGTGTATTGTAAGCATGCATGCAATTAACCTGCTATGTTCTCATCTTCCCTCAACATGTATCACCTGGACACTCTCACCAGTGAAGCTTAAAACCCTCTTGGATAGAACATCAACTCCAAATCAGCACAGATATGCAATGTGTATAAAATGAACTAAACCTGTGAATAGAAAGGTCAATGTGATGACAAACATATTCAATGCAATATGAACCCTGTAAACAATATTACTGTTAAAATAATACTCTAAAACATGTTATTAATACATTCATCATAAGGCAGATTATATGATAGCAATAAAAGAATCTCTGAATCCCAACAGGAGTCATCAAATTAAGACTTTTTAGAAAGAATCTAAACGTAACGTGTTTCATCACAGTACTGTTATATCATTTAAAAGTTTGGGGTTAAAAAAAAATCCAGGATTTCAAAATGTCTCTTTTGCTCTTTGTATTTCTGGTTTCTCACTAAACGTTCCCTTTTATTTCTGTTTTTGTTTAAAGTTCTAAAGCACTTTGTAATCACTGGATTTGCTTCAGAAATAACATTTCCTTTCATTGTTATCAGCCCTGAAAATTGGCTGTTTTACAGGTGAGTGCACACACAGATGAAATTTTAAATGCTTATCTTCCAGGTAAATGCCATGTGTCAGGTCAATGCTATCATGTGCCGATTTTTTTTTCTTTTTTTGAGGTGCACTGATCCAGTCTTTTGTGTGAGTGCACTTCTAACAATGACACACTGTGTCTGTTACCTGATGAAGAAGTGTGGGCAGAGTGGAGCTGGAAATTTAACAGTGAGTGTCATGACACTGTCTGCCCTTTTATAGCTGAAGGTTCGAGTGCAGGTTCAGCTTTTGTTCAGGTCCTACTATTTTCGGAGGCCGGACAATGCGATGGCTGAATAACGGGGTAGAATAAAACAGTCGAGAGACACTATGCAAGCAGATCGAACAAATACTGATGACTGATGCAAGAGATTTTGTACAGTGATGTTTAGATGGCTCCTGCTTCTTTTTGTGATTAGAAACATGTATTCCGTAGCATGCTGTGTGGGTATACTGGAGGAGGAAGAAAAAAAAGGCTAAACATGTGAGTTTTCAGCATGCGGTGTGTAATTGGCAGTCACTCTGCTATCTCCTTTACTGGAGTGTGCTGATTCTACCTCTATGTGTCCAGAATAGCGAAGAGCCTTGATCAGGATCAGTGACCAGGGTTTGTGGCGTAACGGAGAAGCTGAAGCGATTGTGGCGGAGTGTACGGTTTGAATTTGGTGGCAAGTGCAGTTTTTAGGAGATAAAGGAGCTTAAAAAAAGACTGGCTAAAAATTGACACTATAACACTGCCACCACCTGAAAGTGAAACATCCTTGCAAAACAAATATTGCTAGACGTTAATGGCTAAAAACTTTATATTGTTCAATAAAAAAAGCTCCATTCCTCTTTTGTATGCAGTTTATGCTACAGTCAAATTACAGATAACAATGGCACGACCAAACTTACACCTAACAATGGAAATGATTGTGTTTGAAACAGTTCTTTTGAGGATGGGGACCAGGTCTGTGACCGCTCGCACTAATTTGCAGACTTTGGTTGTCGTCTACATGCACAAAAATTACATCAAACAGCCAAACTATGAGTTTGGCCGCAAATCGTGACATAATTGCTTCAGGATGGCAGTTTAAATGACAAAAACAACCTTGCTTTGCGAGTTTGCTCTACATTGTACAGCTCTTGGCAGAGTCCCCTGTTCCAAAAAGACTCAGGTGCTCTGAAATACCTTACATGAAGAATGTTTTAACTGGCTGGTGAAGAAATTCTTTAAAGTTGAGAAATATTTTTAAAAAATGTGTTTGTTTTTTCCACATTCTGATTCAAAGGTCGGCAACAGCATTTTATCCCTCCGGTTGTGAGCACCCCCACCCCCCTTACTTTAGTGTTGACTGGTCAGTTTTAACAGCTATTAACATGAATTAACATAAGAAACATTTTTCACAACCAAATTCAGTTCAGTTGGTAGTTAAATGGGCTGTTCAGGGCGTCAGAGGCCAAAGGGGGTGGGGGGCTGGGGGGTTGCATTCCCATTAATTTTTCACTTCACTTTTGACCGGGAACACCAAAGATGTAATAAAGTTGATAAAAACATTCAAAATTCAATGAAAGAGGTGCTCATCACTTTTATATATTCAAGTGCATAGTGTGGAGGATGTCATAAGGTTCTGAGGCAATCAGATGTAAAACAAAATATTTATGAGTTTTTTTAAATTTGTAAATCGGTCAGATTTGACCCGAACACGACAGGAAGGTTTTATAGAAGCTTAAGTCGAGACTGGAAAGTCTAAAATTAGCCGGTGTTGTCAAGACAACATGTGGTGAATGGACTTAATACAATTTGCATGTCACTGGTTTGTTATGGTTTATGCAACACCATCAATCTAATTAGAAATCCACTTGGTGAAACCACCAGGACACATAGGAAAGCAGTTGAATGTGGCCAATGGGAATAAACAACTGAGAGTTATCTGCATAGAAATTAGTGTTTAGTTTATGTAATGATGGTAGCTTGCAGTGAGACAGCAGTAAAGTTCACATGATGACTGTGACAACTTCACAATAAAAGTCCTTTTCTGTGCAGATATCAGGGTTAAATCTATGAGATACAGCAGAGATCAGACCCACTGTGGGAGTCAGACTCATGTTAAGTGTACACAGCCAGGAGGAACGCTCCCAGTCCTTGCATCAAACTTTAAACACTCTTGTACTCAGTGTCTCTATAAGCAATATTTTATAGATGCTGTGCAGAAACATTTCTCAAAATGTGAGTCATCCCTCGATACCAACTGCATTGTATGCTTCTGTGGATTTGCAGTGGCCAGCCTCTGACCTGAGTGTGTCAGTGGACACGCTTCCAGGGCCGGCATGATGCACTGATGTGAAGTACCACTTAAATCCCTTTTATAAAAGAGCTGATGTTTTCTGCACCTGAGAGTCCCTACAGTTTTTAGTTAATTTTCACACCACTGTTATAAGTACAAATTGGGTTTTGGCATTATTTGGAACACAACAAGCGCGGAAACCAAAGAAACACAAATCGCTAAACCTCAGCTGAAGTGGACTGACCTGGATCATGATCAACAACAGCCAAGCATCAAACTCACACATTCAACGCACCTATTGCTATATTATATTAAGTATCATATTACAACTTACTAAATGCAAAAGTTCATTTTACTATTAAGTGAAAAACTTCAAAAGGATCTTTCAGTTTGATGGCATATTTACTGGAAGGAGTAAATCAAATAGAAAATGTGATTTGATGGAGCATGGGGGCAGAGGCAGGACAACAGCTGAAGCTCGAGAGGAAAACATTTGCTGCAAAGAGCGGGATAGTTTCATGGCAGGCTCAGAAAATGTGGAGCTAAAACTACAGCTGATCAATCAACAGGTCGGAGAAGAATTAGCATCCTGGAGATAGTGTTTGAGTTATGACTGTTCATCTGTCCTCTCTCCCTTATTTTAACTGCTTTGCATGCTCGTTGTTTTGATTGTTGGCAAGGTAGAACCATTCATGCATCACTAGCAAAACAGTGCAATACTTTTTTGGGTGGAGGGGTGTAAAAAGATGGTTGCAGCACATTCATGGATAGACCTTGGTGAATAGTCTCTGCCTACATTATTCTGCAAGTCACAAATACACAAAAGTCGTAGTAGAGATTCAGCTTACTGTTTATGTTCACTGCTGTCATCTTGGATTGTTAACTCTGGTTTGGTGGGGGTGCACAGACTATCAGAAATCCTAGCTGGAAATTGGAATTCAGGGGTCATTCCAGATAAAAATTCCAACTGGGAACTCAGAAGCTTGCATCTAACCTGGAACACATTATAATTATAACATCTGTTTTAAAAGGCTGTCAAACTGTCACATGTGAGCAGTCTGTTGCATGACTCTTTATGTCATGTAACGGCTGTGTGGCAGATGGCGTGTGGAGCCAGATGGAGGACTCGGGAGGCAGGAAAGAAGTTAGAAACTCAGCTTCGTTGCTGGTAACTCTGCAAAGAGCAGCAGCAGCAGATCAATCTGGAAACACCGAAACAGGAAGCAGGGAGACACGCGAACACGAGGGAGGACGCGACAACTAAATCTAATCACATAAGATGAGACAAGGGAAGTAGACCTAAATACAAGACCCGGGAATAACGATCGCCAAAATAAAACAGGAAGAAAGGCGTGGCTGAAAGGCGAGACTAAACTTGGAAAGAAGAAAGACAAAGGGACAAATGCAGAGACAAGAGTAGAAGAACAGAACAGAATACATAGTCTAAGGAGCTTGGAAAGAAAAGCGTCTGGACTTCTTTGAGTTGCTTGAAGACATTTCACCTCTCATTCGAGAAACTTCTTCAGTTCTAAGGTCAAATGGTGGAGAGTCTCAAATTTAAGTCCTAGGGGACTTTCCCCCAAGAGGGTCATGGACCCCTTGTTGATCCTCTACCTAATCACACGAGCCAAGGTGTGAAAGTGGGTGTAGATCACAATCAGCTAAGGTTTCGGGTGAACCCGCTGTGAAACCTAGCCCCACCCTATCATGTGATTTACTGAGGTCAAATGGCCCAGGATGTGAGTGGGCATTAAGGCGTCTGGGAAGGGATCTCAGAACTGGATTAAAGATTGCAGACAGTTGGTGTGGTAAGCCACCGCCTCTGTTCAAAGATGGCCGTTCACAGTGGACATAGATGGCTTGGTGATGGCAGTGACTACGATGACCAGGGCAGTGGGCCAGAAAAGGTTCTTTTCACTGATAGGTGCAGTCTTTTTGTAGTATTACAGGTATCACTCTCTTGTTTCAATTTGTTTTGTTTCTGGCTAACTGAAGATCCAAAGTTGGTGTTGTAATGATTTACACAATTCTCACTGGCGCTTGTGCCGACTAAACCCACTTAATGCGAGGCAGGTATTCCTTGTAGAGTAGTAATGAAAGAAGCGCTGACCATTCTCCCTATGACAGCATTCACCTCAAAATGATTTCTGAAGCTGTCATATTGTTTGGTTTTCTTTCCTGATTCCATCTCAGCTGGGGAGTCGTTCAATTTGGCATTGAAGAATTGGTGCATGCACTGAAAATAATTTCACCTTTGGGGATTTAGGGAGTAATTACTGAACAGTTTTAATGCATTTTACATCTTTTCATCTTTTTTTAAATTTTAAATTTTTTATGTTTTTTAACCCAGCGTTATTTATTTATTTATCTGCAAGTTAACGCACACAGAAGAAAACAAAGTATAGCCAGCATGTAGAATTAAGCATCGACTTTGGAACAGCTGGGACTCCGTTGGAGGTTCTAAGGTTTGCATGGGGCCAGCATTTGCACTATGTAGCTTGGGGCTATATCCACAGAAGTGATCATTAAAATCTTAAAATCAATTCTAAAACATACCGGGAGCCATTGGAGAGAAGCTAGTATTGGGGCTACGTGATGCTCTATGTTGAAACCAGCGAGAAGCCCAGCTGCTACATTCTGAGCTAAAGACGTTAGAGTCATTTTCCATTTATGCCCAAAAGCTGGAAGCCAGATCTCAAGAAAATAAAAGCATAAATGATTTTTTTCTAGGTTGGGGTGAGACAGCATTGGTTTAACCCCACAGATGTGACTTATTTAGAGGAAAGAAGAATGGAAAACATTTTCTGTGTGTGTCCTACAAAAATTAGAGCTCCTATATTTTCAGCAACAGGCTTTAAATTAAGAGACAAGAGATTCATAATAATCTAAAGAATTGTGATGCATTTTAAGTTCTTGGAAGCAGTGCAAAGAAAAAGGCATGGTCTGATAGACAGATACAGACCATGCCTTTGATAGTTATTTTAGTGATAGTGATAGTGATAGTTATTTTAGCAGGTATTTCGTCTATGAGTATATTGTACAGTCTGACTAACGTTGGGATGAAGGACCTGCGATAGTGCAGTAACAGTCTACTGCTCAGGGCCTCCACTGTCTCATGCAGGGGGTCCATAATGGACATCAGTTTGGCTAACATCCTTCTCTCACCCACATCCTCTATAGAGCCCAGAGGAATGCACAGGACAAAGCTGGCTCTCTTCACCAGCCTATTAAGAAATTTCCTGTCCCTCTCCATGCTGCCACCTCCACTGCAGACAATGGCATAAAAGATTGCAGAAGCCATCACAGTGTCATAAAAGCTCCCCAGTAATGTCCCGAACACCCCAAAAGACCTCAGCCTGCCCAGCAGATGGAGCCGACTTTAGCCCAAAGATGTCATTGGTTACCATGGAGAGTTTCTGTGCCGTATAAACTTCTGAAAATGGACTAAAGTCTCTTGAAGATGGTCTTACAACACATGAGAGTTAACAGTGAAACTTTAGGAAAAAATGGAAGTGTGAAAATCAACCTGGAATCATTTCCAGTGGGCTTTTTTTTCTTTAACAGACTGAACTAAAGCACATTTGAATCTTTTAGGATATTAGGGGAGAGTGGAAAGGCTTCTCAGGTATCTTTTCACATCTGATAGATGCACTTGAATTCTCAGCTGACTCAAGTCATAAGTTAGTCATGAGTTAGACGCAAGTTTTGATTAAACTGTGTGAGCAGGAGGGGTCATAGATCCCTTATACACATGTCGCATATTGTCACATTTGGTAATAAATGCAGTTTAATTTAAAGGTTTGCAATCAAAGGCCGTGTTATTTGACTTGAGAATAACACGGGACTAATTACTTGAGACTGAGCTTACATTTAGTTGAAAGACTCTCAATAAAGTATTTGGTCACACAAGAGATTTTCTTGAACGTGTGTGAACCCCAAACACAAAACTATACAAACTGAATATCAAAAACAGTAGCTACTGTCCATATACCAGTTATCCAATATATAAATCAAGTGAAATTAAGCTGATGACATTTGTGCCGGTCAGGCAATATTCCTTTATGACTGCAGATGACCTTTTTCAGTGGAGTCCATGCCGTGGTATGTGTCATTCTCAGGATGACGCCAGGAGCGTGACAGTGACTTTGATTCGGCGCCCATGCCCCAGAGAGCTTTTCAATGGGAGAGAAGAGTAAATATCTGCTTGAACCGAGTGACATTATCAAGGCCAACATGAGATGTTAACAGTATCTCTTTATGTTCAATTCTCGGAGAAGTTTGACAATGCAGTGGAATTAGGGTCAAGGTCAGTACTGCTTGTAATATATAACAATGTTATAATAAAGAATGACGAGTCACACGAAGATTAAGAAACACATAAAAGAGTGAAAAATTCATAAAAAAATTAAAGCATTCCGAGTACTATGTTTCGTCTAAATTAAGCTTATCTCTGTTTAAAAGCTGAGCTTGGACATTCATCGGCAGATGCTTTAGAAAAATATTTGAAAGGAAAATACATTTTAGACAGATAAAGAGAGCCCAGGGAGGACAATAGGAGTGCACTGAAAAATAGATATAAATTTATTGGACTGGCGTAAGATTTTAAGGAAAGTAAAAAAGGTAAGTTGGGGCAAGGTTTGGAAATGAGGTATAAAATAGGTGAAGCCTCATAATGGAAAGAAACAGCTGAGGTTCAACGTACCCTGTTTGACCCAGAAGTCCACCAGACACTGCTGACCTCAAAAGACAAGAAAATCATTGACAGCCTATTGATCACGTGAATGGTACCCGCAGAGATAGCAGAAAGGCCAGGCTTTGTTCAGTTTGAAATACTACCTCTGAGTGCACAGTTACAGAAACAAAGAAAAGTAAGAGCAAATGATTTCGACAAAACAATTTTCTGCATCTTCAAAAAAAAAGTTCTGCGGGAACAACTTAACCTTCTGTGGTGGTTGAGTCCTGTCATGTAACAATTGACAAACAACCCTCCAAATAGTCTGGCTGAGAGCTGTTTTTCTTTGGTGAACATACGAGTCTTTGTCCTGCTGTGCTGCATTTATGTCGCTGCAATTTCAAGTTAATGAAGCTGCCAAGCTGGACTGAGTTAACAGAGAGGGCAGGTGGGAGTTTACGTCTCTGTCAAATCCAAACTAAAGATTAAAAGATCTTGTTATTTATTTATTTTGAACAGATTCTATTTCATTATTTTTAAGATAAAATTGAGAATCAAACCTTAAAACCATTAAATTGGATGTTATAAGTAAGCATTAAGAAAATAGATGGGTAACCATAAACTGTAAATAAAAGATGGACATTGGCAACATGAGTACCATTTTGAAGCCTTGAGTTTGGCATAAAGCAGAAATCAGCTGTAGGCATTATTTCAGTGTTTGGCACTGGGCATGCCTGACATTTAGGGTGTTTTTGCTGGTGTAATTATCATTACAGCAACCTGTAAGCTAGCAAGCTAGCAGCACTTTGCTTAGCAGTAACCATGACTGAGCTACCATGAGTACAGGAGCTATTATTCATGATGACTCAATGATCCACTTCTTCTTCATTTTGATCTCAAATGACAAGCTGTGTGATGTGGACGTACAGATCCTGATTACTGGCTGTTGTTACCTTGGATTTTGGACCTCAGAGTGACCATATATGAAGAAGATGGTGGTGTAAAATAGCTAATGTAAGCTATCTCTCTTAGCAAGGTTCATTTACTTTACGGGAGCATTGCACAGATATCTAACAATTAGTGTTTAGACATGGAAAAAAAATAACACCAGTGTTTTCTATAATATAAAATTACAGCAGGAGAGTTTTAAAAAAAACTTCCACGATTGTTATCAGAAGAGAAATTAAACTGAGAGACTGAAAGTATTTTTCTAGTACCTTATAAACATGTAGGTAACATGTAGGTCTTTAGGGACTCATTGGTTTCTGAAACCAGCCTCAAGTGGCCATTTTTAGAACTGAAGACGTTTTTGGCATTTTCACACTGGCTTCACCTTGAGTTTTGTTAACTTGTAGTTGAATTCCTTGGAATTGTTACTCTGGTTGCCTATCAATCCTGCTTATCGGTTTTTGCGCATGCGCTACAATCAGCTGATTTTAGTTGTCGAAGCAGGGCATTTTACAGTGTGGATATGGGCATTACTTTTAATTTTATTGCATAAAAAGACAAGAGCACAATAGTAAAATGCAAACTGCATCCAGGACAGAAACAATTGTATTATGCTGCTAAGACAACTTCGCCTCTTTGCAAGCACCTGCACAGACAGCATGCTAATGCTAAGCTACCCAAAATCCAGAGTTATGCTAAGGCTGAGTGAATGTTGAACCCAGCTCAGGACTGTGGTCAAGTCAGCTGTCGTTTGTGAGCAGTGTTGAAGCCATCTGCTGCTGAACTTTATCAGGTAACAAACACATAAGCAGTCAGGCTGCAGCCTTCGTTTATACAGAAGAATCACTGTCGTGGTTGCTTTGAAGAGTCTTTGCGTGGTTTTCATCTTTGATTTGTGCTTTTGGCTTTGTGTTCATACATAAATACTAAGAAAAAAAGATCATATGTGTGTCTTCATCAGGATAGGGATTTGTGTTGGTGTGTGACATTGTAGCCTCAGGTTTATATTGTTATATTGTAATCATAATTGTGAGACAGTGTGTTTCAGGTCACTTTACACAGTACAGTGAAAGCAATGTTATGAGGGGTATAATGAATTCTTTTTTCCCTGGCATTACTTTGAATAAATTAGTTTTTTTGTAATATGTGTAATAGATTCGTTTTCTGAGTAATGACCCAACACTGATCACAACAAAGATGAAATACATCCAACATGCGCAAAAATTTGACAACACAACATGCAATTCATTTGCACAAATGTATTGTCTTTGATATGCTGCTTAATGATGGTGGTAACTGTCAAAGCAGAGCGTGTGAGACCCCAATGAGAATCGATAAGGGAATTGATAAGAAATTGAATCGATGAGTAATATCGATAATGGAAACGGAATCGCTAAATTCTTAATGTATCACGTCGCATTCTTTTGCAACATTAATTTTTAAGCCATCTCAAAAATGTTCCTCTGTCTAGGAGCTTTAAAGCCAACACTTTCTTTTAGGATATAAAACACTTGTCTCGATGAGAAGGGTTCCCTGTGACAAATAAAAGATGAGAGTTCTTATCAGTGATGCTTTCGCTTCCTCATAAGAATGAAGTAATAGGTAAAAAACTATATACTCAGTCAGACAATTAGCGCTAGGACTTTCTTGGATGAACACCAGTAATTCTTGGCTGTCTGACAGATTTTCTCTCAGGTACACATAAGCAATAAAGATGTCAAGTGACATTATGTAATCATGAATATATTTCCTCCAATGAGCCCTCAATAACACTTGCGCAAAGCACTCTCTGAGCCAAATCACTATAAACACCTCTGCAATTATGTAATGTCTAGTACTACAGCATAAAGTAAAACAACTCCCTGAACTGTTAGTGAAACTCTTGTCCCTAACTTTGATTTCTGGCAATTTATCACAAATAAAACCTGTCATCTGGTATCTTTTAAATATACTATTGTATTTTTATGTAATTGCAGACAGTGGTTTATTTTAAAGGTGGGGTAAAGACAGAAGAATGTCTGTTTAATTGCTTCCAGTTGTTGGCTGGTAAAGAGCAAACCATTTAACCTGAAAACATGTAACAATAGTGTCATTCACCAACAGTCAACATGCAGTCATTGTAAAAAGAAGGTAAACCGTCTGCCTGGTCGTTAGCAGGTCTTAAAATGAAATGTTGTTACTTATTTAACAAAAACCAAGCCAACATTGGGAAAAATGAAGTTCAGGTGTGTGTTAATACAATGCCAATCAGGAAAGACATCAGCAATGCCCACAGAGAAGCCATTATTGCTGCTCAGAGTTATGAAATGATTTCCAAGCAATTTGAGGTCCATCATTATGCAGCAAGAAAGATCTTTCACAAGTGCACATTCAAGGGAGTTCCCAGTCTTCCCAGAAGTGGATGTCTAAGGAAAATCCCCCCATGGTCAGAATGTGCAATTCTCAGAGAAAGTGCAAAAAAACCAAGATCAACATTTCAGCTACAGGCCTCAGTTTGCATCTTAAATGTTAAAGTTATTACAGTTCATTGTGCTATCTACTGTACAATATAAAGCGCCTTGAGGCGACTTTTGTTGTGATTTGGCGCTATATAAATAAAATTGAATTGAATTGAATTGAATTTAGAAAAAGACTGAACACTTCACCGAATCACTTTTTTTTTTTTTTTTTTTTTTTTTTACAACTAAGTGCTTTCTGTCTAACATTCACACACAATTTTGCACTATGATCAACACCTCATGAACAACTTGAGGTAAAGTGGACCAGCCAGGGATCAAACCATCAACCTTCTGATAAAAACATGCCCTAGTCTACCTCCACAGCCACAGCCATCCCACGTCATGGACCTTAAAAGAGCTAAAGAGTTAATGCACACAAACTTCAATGAACTGAAGCAATGTTGTAAAGTAGAGTGAACGATATTCTTTATATTATGCCCAGATAGATCAAAAATTTCTGCTGGATACATTATTTCTAATGATGATTACAGAAGGTAGAGTATATGAGGCTAACCACAGCTGCTTTTTATTTTACCTTTATTAATCTTTCACTTCATTTAAGAAAAAAATATCTTAGCTGTGTAGCATCAACTGCCTAGAACATCATAGTGGTGCCTCAGCTTACTGGGAAGAGATAGTTACTTACTATATTTATCATATCTGGACACATTTATACCTTATCACTGTGGGAGTCAGCCCATTATGGGATCCCCAGCACCTAAAAACAGCTCATTGATAAGGCTCATTTCTTCCTATGCACTGCCCTTTGCATGAGCCTGGGAGTCCTTCCAGTGGGAATGCAGATTATGTTGTTTCCCTCCTGACAAGCACAGGAGCCTAATTGAGATGGATGGTTTAAGATACAGAACAGCGTGGAAAATGTGTTTTTTAGATTATCGAAATAGAAAACAAAAACATTCATGGAGGGGATGGAGAGCGGAGTACGTGCTTTCACGTAGATGGCACACACATTGTAAAATAAAAAACAGAGCCTCATTATTCTTTGAGTCTTTGTGCTGCTTTTGAAAAAAAAAGCAGAGCAGTTATTTTGCGAGCATTTTACCCCAGAAAAATAATTTTAAGCCCAGGCTTTTACCTATTCTATACAGTTTCGCAAAAATGTGTTAAATCATTTGCTTGGTCGAGGGTAAAATTCACTATGGAAAAGTCTACAGTGGACTTGTTTTTGCTTTAAGAGATGAAAAACAAAAAAAGGAATGGAAACATGTCAGGAGTAAACTGCAGTGAGCCTTTTCTTTCAGTTACTAAACCCCGAACTCGTACTCTCAATCAAAATGTCTGTATTGTTTGTAGCCTTGCCTACACATGACAGGGCAATAATATACATGTATTCTTTTAGGTGTACACACAGCACTGAATCTCTGTGACCTTGGACTGCTGCGAGCTTGCAATGCATTTCTTGAGACAAGCGTCATTCATTGAAATCCATTCATTTGAATTACTATTCATATACAACTCAAGTTGAGGGACAAAACTGGCCTAGAAAGGAGATATGCGTAGTGGAGAGTCCTGCTTATGGACTTTTCTTTTTTTCAGAATTAAAGGAGATGCCTGTGCAGTATTATTTAAACTTTAAATTCTATCCTCATCATGTGAGGATCTTATCTTATCCTTTTTTCTTGTTGTTTTTTATCACAGTAGCACATATTTTCTCATGTACGTTTTCACCTTTAACACTCACAACCTTAACATTCATCCAAGACCGTGCAATGTTCTCAGTCTGGTTCAAATGCATTAAAAATGTTAACTGATACTACAGATGTCAGGATAATTTGCACATTTGTTAAAGTGTTTTTGTAGCAGGAAATTGTTAAAGCACTTTATACTTAAGTCACATTTTTGTGCTTTCCAAGAACATGGGAAAGTCATCAGAATTCTTGCCAATCTGTTCGCTGTCTGTTCCCCGAAATACTCAAACCCTGGATCAGCAGTATCTTGTTAACATGCAAATTCCGGACAATTGTCAGTCCTGTTGCACAATCTGAATGGAATGAAAAAAAAGCAAGAGGAGATTTAAAGAGATAAATCCATTGTTGAGAAATGAGATGAGGAATCAACAGGAAACGGGGGAGGTGGCAGAGGATAAAGAATAACGAGGAGGCGGCAATCAAGACAAAGACATAGGAAAGTGATGAATAAATGCCTGACAGAAATGTAAATTGCCTGATGGAACTTTATTGATCCATTCCTCTCATCGTGTCATGGAAAAATGCACACACACACACACATATATATATGTTTAGTATCTCTCAGGGGTCCCATCAATATTCTTTATTGAGAAACCTCTCTGGCAGTTTGCATCTGGTCTTAATTACACTTACAGGGTGATGGCTGGATCAGGCAGAGTGAACAGAGCCAGTGAAAATAACTGCTGTCTGCCACTGTCTTAATTAGGACCAACACGCACATGCCGAACATGCACAAACACACCCCAAACACCCCAGACCTATTAATTAGCGTGACCTTTGGCTGTGGTGAAACGCTGCATTGTAAATCTTGTTTCCTTCAGCACATTCCGTTTGAATGATAGGCCGATTGAACATTTCATTACGTTTTGTCTGACCAATAAAAGCGTCCGGTCCTTTGGTTTGGGTCCATTTTTTTTGTTCTTCTTCTTGCTTTTCACCACGAATGATAAATATGAAAATTTCAGGTTTAGTCTTGCAGAAAAACAGGAGTCTGTCTTTGTCCACGATTTGAAGCTCCCTGATTAACACTTTAATTCTGGCTTGTTTTCTCCAGTTAGTGTCAGCTGCCATTGTATAGGCTGCTGTGGGCCAGGCTGTTACTGGCTGTGAGCGATTGCTTGGTTTCATATTCAAGATTTAGCATGTTAATTAGTCATATTTTAGAGTTCCAACATAACGGATGGATCTTATACAAAATGTGTTGGTTTCCCCATATACATCTTTTGTTATAGTCCAGATTCCCCTCTGTCCTTTAGCAGGCTGTTTACACTGAGTCTGCATTATTCATGGCCAACTGCTCCAACTGGCCAGAAGAGCGCCTCCGGGTTCACTGCCATCCAATCAGACTACTACCTGGTAAATTTCCTTATGTCGTATCTTTACTTCGTGTAAGGGGAGCACCTGGAGATGTCAGTATATATGAACCAGAATCTGACTTGACTGGGAAGGCTACCTTCTGTTGCACTCCTGAGACTGAAGCAGGGTGTTTGAGAACCGCAGGGTCATGAGTGCAGTCAAATAGTCACGTTTGGTCAGGGATGCTCCTAACTAAGTGAAATGACCCAGAAGGATCTCTATGGCAACCAGTATAAGAGCTGTTTGAATTCTGTAAATACAAAGGAAAGGTGCATCAAGTTCTTCCTTTATCATCTTTACCTTTATGACTGGATACAGAGAAACAATGCGGTCCAGTAATTCATAGCAACACATTATCCGACTATCATTTTAAACAATTAACATAACAGAAGCGACAGATAATGTAAATATTAATTTCAAGTGTACATTTTACAGAATTTGATGCTGTAACCTGCTGATATGTTTTGAATGTTAAACAATAAGGCATGTTAGCAGCAATGGAAAAATACACTATGATAAAAAAAATCTGCTTTTTATGAAGCTGTTCCCATATAAAATATTGATGATTGATAAAAAAAAGTGTTTTTAGACGGCGTCATGGTTCTGGGTCTGGGACCCAGTGTTTCACGTTTTGAGTCTTTTTACTGTGAACACCAGTGAGTACTGGGTATTATTGTGTGTTCCAAGCTAAGGCAGTGATTTTCAAATTTAACATAATCTTAATAAACAAATAAATAAATTATTATTAACAACAACAACAATAATAATGTTAATAACAATTCTCAAAATCCATGTCACAAAGTGCTTCCTTTTTTTCATCATCTGCAGCAATTTAGTGATTTTCTCTGCAATTTGGAGCCATGACAGCTCTCACAATAACAGGTCGACCAGAGGGAGATATTTCTGGCACAGCTGAACTGTGTACTATAAGAATATAAAAAACTAGAATAAAATAAAAAGATAGCATGTCGTGCTGTGTTGTTAGAGAGGAAACCATTTTCAGGTTGCTTTTTTTGTCTTGCTTTAGCTCCAGAAAACCAAAGGTTTACGAAGTCACAACAAGATGAAGCTTTGCCTAAAAGTTGCTGTGCTACTGCAGCAAAACATACTGTATATTGTATAAGGCTGGGATTATATTCCCATTACAGGTGCAAAGAGATAGCTGCAGAGACTGTGGGCACAGTTATTCACATCATAGTACTTTGTTATCTGCTCATAGGAAGCAGGTGTAGTGGAAACCTCTGGAAAATTGTGGCTGAGCTTAAAAGTCTTCCTGGTCAGCACAAACTGGAGGATACATAGATACCCACATGGAGTCTTGCCTATACTGCATGATGATGAAATTTACTCACTGACGTATAAAATTTAATGCTGCCATAAGGAGGTTTTTGTAACATTTTTAGGAAACAATCACAAAAGGACCCAGTGGAAAAGGAAGCAGACATTAAGAAGACCAGGGAAAAGAACGAGGGAAGTAAAACACAAAAGCCACATGAAGAAGAGTGGAACAAAGATGGTGACACAGGCGGAGCAGAAACAGGAAATTCATTCAGAAACATAAAGGAAAAAAAACCTTTCCTCAGTGTTTGTGTGATTAGAAGCTTTTGTGAAATTATTTGAGTAATATTACAGCTTGATGTGTTTTTACTTCAGTTTTTTTGAGTTAAAATATATTATTAGTTTCTTAGCGCTAAATTAGCCTGAGTGTTCATACCGTTTATGGAAGCAGCTTGCTAACCAAACTTGCTAGCTTTAGCTGATGACTTAGCATTCCACCTTCTAGAATAACTTCTGGCTTTAAAAGACTAAGAAGGCGGAGTGCAGAAAAGCTAAAACGTTCTTTTATATGACCATTAGTTATTTCATAAGTAGTGTTTTTTTTTAACTGCCTTATTGTTATGTATACAATTTTATATTTTGATTTACTAAGACATAGGATTGATTTCTTCCTATCAAAAAAGTTCAGCTTACATTAGATGAAGTGCCAGCATCTAGTGGTCACTCGAAAAAACTGTAACTCAGACTACATGGTCAGCTGTGTGACTGTTTGTGTTACAGAAATGTGTAGTGCAAACTTTTCCCCTTCATGAACTCCACCACCCCAACCCACTCCTGCCTCAGTGTTCAGTGACTGATATAACCGATCCCTCAGTGACCTCCTCAGGGCCAACCTGCAGCTACTGCCCCCTCCAGCAACCCTAAAGGATACAATCCACAAGAAACAGACGTCTCATTTATTTAGAACTTTATTTATATTTAATGATGTTGACAGACCAAATTGACAGGAGAAAAATATTCTTTATTTATCCACTATGTTAGAAATCATGTTAGCACATTTGAATATTTTATTTCAACAACAAAACAGCCATCAGCTGTTTATAATATTGCATTAAAACATTCTCTTTCTCTCTATATACATTTACGGTAGCCATGCCACCAAACTAATTAAGGACTGTTTTATGCCTTTAGGCCAACTCTGACACACCACTGCTGGTCAAGTCTTTCTTTGCCTTCAGCATTTTAAACATTTTGGCAGAGGTTCATTAGTTCTTAAAATGAAGCCAGCAGATACAAGTGGGTGTCAGCGAGCAGGCCTGACATTTACAGGATGCCCTTCAGGGGACGATATCGGAGCAAACGGTCAAGTCAAGACACTCAGTTTGCTTCACCTTAGAGGAGATGGATGAGGCAGAGATGCTGTTTTGGAAGTGTTTGGAAAAAAATTAATGCTGCTTTTAAAATCAAACCTCGGTGAGGTTTGAAAAATGGTTACATTAACTGGTAAGATAATCTTTACGGAAAAGTTTAACAGAACTTGGTGGTGATTAATTTCTTTGCACATAAATACAGTAAAGATACAGAGACTGAAATAAGCTTAAAATCAAGAAAGTTTCAGGCTGATTTTCTTTTATTCTTATAATTTATTCATTTATATAACATCAGGAACAGAATGTGGGATTTTCGTGTGGTGTAACTGACATATTAATCTCATTCATACATACTGTATCATTGATCATTTTAAAATGTCTCTTTCTTTATATGTGCAAAAATGCTGCTTCTATGAATGAAGTGGTTGGCTCCTTCTGTGTACCTTCCACAATTTGTGTTTTCATGTCTTTTTTTCTGGATAAAATTGAAGTAAAAGAGGGAAAAAAAAGCACTGTGAGCAAGAAGCGTTATTGTTGTTAGCACGTGTTTTTGTTAACTCTTAAATTGACGAAAAAGAGCCCAAAAAACAAACCGCATTTCACTAAGTATTCTTGGGATTGTCCAGCGGGAGTGCTTATGGAAAGATGTAGGGAGACAGTTAGCAGCTGGACGGCTTGAAATCTCCTCAGCCTTTCGTGAGCTGATTTGAGTCTTTCTGCGGTGCGTTGGTGGCCACTCTAACTGCTCTGATGAGATGGCCGAGCTGGATTCCTGCACTCGAGTGCCGGGGTAACACGTGTAAGCAGTGTCTCAGTGTGTCACAGCTGGTGGAGGTTAATCTTGAGAATAGCTGTCAAAAACATAAAAGTTTAAAAGCAGTGAAAGTGACAGAGAGGTAAAAGGAGGGGGTGGGTGGTTATGCGCTCAATCGAAGAATTACTGAATGAATGAAGCAATCAGGAAATATCACTGTTCAAAGAAAATCTCCTGTTTTCATGTGTATGTATTTGCAGGCTTGATTGGCATTGACAGATTATGCTGGTTTAAAAACTCCTGTCCTTGGATTACATCATAATTCAGACTGAGATGAAGAAACTCTGGAGGTTCCAGGTTTCCACCCAGGAGCAGGGTAAAGCATACATTTCCACAATGACAAAACACAGAACAAACATTGGAAGTTTTCATATACCACACAGGCGTAATGTTGAGTTTATGTATCTTTCACCCAGTTAAGGGTGTCTTTTTGTATGTCACCATCAAACAGAATAGCATAGGTGCTTGCACACATAAATGCAAGTGCGTGCTCGTGGCCAGCCGAGTAGAAATACACTCATCTGATGCCTTCCTGCATGCACAGCCACTGGGACATAATCCAGCTGTGGGAGATGTGGAGATGCTATTTGCTGAGTGTGTACGTGCGTGTATGAGTTGGTGCTGCCAAAAGCATGTGACCCGTGTTATTCTGTTTACACTCCACCTGTCCACACTTCATCCCTGTTGTGCTACATTTTATTAGCTCTGCTGAAAAGCGCTATAGCAGGATATGCATTAGAGCATTTCGCCTGAATTTTTTGAGCTCGGCAAATTATACAACAGGTCTGAGTCAGACAGACACGTGATATTTAAACCAAGAGAGTTTTATGGAAATCATCTAATCAAATTTAGTGACAGTGTCTGGTGTTTTCTGTTTTATCTTTATGCTTTTTAAGAAGTGTTTAAGCCTGCATTTTATATAATGATGAATTGAATTAACCCTTTAAAGTCGCAGCTCAATGCACAGTCAGAAAGGCATCAATCCACACACCCAAGGCTACAAGCTTGAGGATAAAATGTACATTTCAAGTGGAGAAGATTGAACAAAAAACATAAAAAAGGGAAATTTGCCAAGCTAGGGCATGTTTGTGAAAAGTGTAACCCGGGATATTTTTTTGTAGCTGCAATTTACACAAATGCATCAGATGTAGGCAATCATAAAGCTCTTGTTTTTCAACAAAGTGATGCTATTATAAAGATACACTCTCTGCATGTGTCTGTGATTGCTCCAGGTCAAACTTGGCTGTCCAGAATGGGCAAAATGGGTTCTTACAGCACATCCAAAAACATCAGCGAGTGTCACAGAAAACCAAACACAAGAAAACTAAAGTGAAACTTGTCCAGTTGTCCTTGTGACAACTACCTTTTGAGTCTGGGGCCATCAGCTTAATGGAATGCTGGAAAAATCTGAACTGTTTGGATGACTTTAACTTTGTTTTAGGGTTACAGTCGGAGATTAGTTCAGCCCAGGCTAGGGTAAATACTTCATTGTCATGGATAAACTTTGCGGTAAGAGGCTTGAGAATGCATTAATGTCAATGAATGCGCACACAAAGACAAACGACTAACATATCTGTGTTTGTGTGTATGCCCATCCCCCCTACACACAGAGTGGAGCAGTCAGCAGTTCTAGTGCAAACACTGGTAGCAGAGAACAACTTTTAGTCAAAATATGAGAATCGTTCATCCAAATGATCTGAAAGTCAGCACTTCACTTACTCGGGTTGCCAGCAGAAAGCCAGCCAAGTTTAACTTGGATTAGGCAAACAATTGTGGAAATAAACAAAGAATATAGTTGCTGCACACACAGTGATTTCCTAAGTCATTGTAGGTACCTGCAATGCATTATACGAGTAACTGAAAAGAAAGAAGTCCAAAAGTATCGTGCAGTGCATCATAATAGGAAGTGAATTAAAATGCAGCCAGAATTCGTTTGGCTTTATGGGGTAATGGTGCCATCACACACAACTGTGTCATTTAGGTTCTGCTGGTCAGGAATGCACTGCATGCTGGAAGAAGGCTTGGTGATGGGGCAGAGTAGGGTGCGGAAGTGCCTCCTGAAGGTGTCAGAGAGGCAGGCGTACAGGATAGGGTTTGCACAGCTCCATGAGTAGGAAAGCAGGACCACAAACTCAAAAGCCCTGAAGAAGGTCACAGCATAGCTGTTTTGGTATGGAGAACAGAAGTTGAAGGTGTAAAACGGCAGCCAGCACAATCCAAACACAACAACCACTGCGACCACCATTTTGGTGACCTGTCGCTCCAGCTGCTGGCTCTCCAGGTTCACCGCTGCGGTTCGGAGTTTCTGACTCCATAAGGCGAGCAGCAGTGCCACGTAGAAACCTGTCATAACTGTAAATGGTAAAGCGAAACCCAAGATAAAGGTGTAAGAGAGGATGCCAAGCCACCGGGCGTCTGAGCCGAGGTCCGGAGTACAAAAGCCGTGATCGGTCGAGAAGTGAACCGCCATCGGGAGGATGGTGAGGAGGGAGAACAGCCAGAGGAGGGATGAAACAATCTTGGCACAGCGTGGGGTCCTCCAACAGGCAAAGCGAAGAGGGTCGACCAGCGCCATGTAGCGGTCGATGCTCATCACCGTCAGGCAGAAGACGCTGGTGAACTGATTGATGCCGTCCAGCACCATGACCGCTTTGCACGCCACGTCTCCAAATATCCAGCGGTTCATCAAGTTCTGACTCGCTATAAAGGGAAGACCAACCATGAATAGTCCATCGGCCAGCGCAAGGTTGAAAATGTACACTGTGGTCGAAGAGGACAGCTTGTCGAACTTTAAAATGGCGACAATAACGAGCGCGTTTCCAGCTAGCCCCATGACGCAAACCACCAGGTAGAGAAAGGCCATCGTGATGCCGAAACCGTCTAGATTTTCCTCCCAGTAAAAATCCCCATCCACTAAGGACTGATTGTAGTCCGCATCATATAAAAATGAGGCATTCATTGCGACTCCAAAGGCTGATCAAAAAAGGAACACAAGGGCACAAAAGTGACACTCTGAACAGTCACAGCGCAGGGTGGATGAAAATCTCGGCTTCTGTTTAAATTCGTCTGCACGCAGTTCAAGAGTCACCTCTTGACTCTCTGCTGTGGAGGTTCTCAGAGGGCGATGAGTAAACAACTCAACCGAAAAAGAAAAACAAATCAAACTTCCAGACTTGAGAAGTGCCAGGCTTCAGAAACTCATCAACTCCCCTCTTCCAGTTAGTCGTTACTTCCTTTTATCCTCTGGCACAAATAACTGTAAAAGTTTATTCCTTTGTGGTGGAGACGGCACGCGGCTCTCTCACATCACACACACACAAGCATGAAACAGTGGCGTGCAGCAGTGTGGAAACAAGCAGGACAGCAGCTCACACACTTGCCTGACCACTCTTTCTCCCTGGGAGCCCTTTTATATCTCTTCCACCCCTCAGTGTGCTGGGAGTGTGCCACCTCCCCCCCTTCCTCCCCTGGTTCATCACTCTCCAAAGATTGTGATAAACTCCAGCTTGGCTCTGCCTCCCCTGGTTTCTCTGC